>NW_025109562.1:0-8154 GCF_011392965.1 Frieseomelitta varia
AAACAAAAAAAAAAAAAAAAAAAAAATCGAATTTTTTTTCAAAAGTTCACACCACGATACCATCCCCTTAAGAAAGACGTGACGATTTTTGTTCTTTTCATTAAAATTCAGCGATTCTGAAACGAATGTTGCTTACTTCCAGCGAGAGAAGAACGTTTTCAAAATTCTCTCGCAGTATCGTGCCGCGAGATATATTCAGGAACCCGATCTCGGAATAAATTCTCGACCCGGATCCAGCTCGACGTTTTCGGGGTTCCTGGCACGTGTCCAGTTTCGAGCGATCGGCGAGGAACAGCAAACGTCTGATGATTAAGTAACGCGCGAAATCCACGGGGGCGTTCGTAGACATCGTCGTTGCTCGAGTTTCACGCAAGCGTGCATTATTTCGAATCGATGTGACTTGGCGATGTAATTCCCGCCAGTCGCAACCCCCGATGTTTACCTTGGCGACTCTGTCTAAATTATTTCATTCTAATTTATTTGTCCTCGAGGAGGAGGAGGAGGAGGCGGCGCTGCTTGTTGTTTCCCTGGTTAACAAAGCGTGACCGTGGCTCGTTCCGTCGCGCTGTGTTTAATGTACTATCGAACGAGTCTCTGTGCAAACGCAACAGACTTCGAGTAGCGTGTCCACCGGCCAGCGAGAGAAAAAAAACTTGAACTCCAAGTGGCCTCCAGGGGGTTGGTCCGTTCTGTTACAAACGATAGCCACCGGCCCGGTAATTATCCATACTGTTGTGTTCTCGTTCCAACGTTCGACCGGTATACTCGATACGGTGATTCTGATTTTCGCTCCGCCAAGGAAAGAAATGTATATGCGCGGTTCGTCGAAATAAATAGCGAAATGATTGATTGTCGTGCGTTTGGAAATTTTAAACTTTTGTTTACCATCGGGTTCGCTAATATCAATGAAATTGAACGCACTCGCCTGAGAAATAATAATCGAAAAAGTAAATGAATAAAGCACGATTCTTTGCTACATACGGGTTTATTCGTTCGTTGATAGCTTTTGCTTGAAAAATATTTTGAAAATAGATTAAAAGATGCAATGAAGTTCCACGTGTGGGACGTGTGTCGTTCAAGATGTTTAGAAAAGTTACGAGACGTTTTTATCGTTGAGATATCACCTTCACAGCATGTTTCCTGTTCATTTCTACACGTACATGTAAACGCATTGCACCGATACGATTGAATTTATATTTCTTTCAGTTGCCAAGATTATATTTCTTTATTTTCAAGATACCGACATTAGATATAGAATCTATTTTGTGATAATCACAGGTTTAAAATAGAAAGAAGTCCAATAGCTTTGAAATTAATGATTTTTGTTAAGACCTTTGATTTTGATGGACACTTCTTTTCAATCGTTTGGCATCAATTTGTTTTAAACAACTTGTACAAGTAGACAGATTCTTACAAAATTGTACATAAGAGCCAGTATAAAAAAGCGGGTTACATTTCCAAGAAAACAAATAAT
This sequence comes from Frieseomelitta varia, assembly GCF_011392965.1. Lineage (NCBI taxonomy): Eukaryota > Metazoa > Arthropoda > Insecta > Hymenoptera > Apidae > Frieseomelitta > Frieseomelitta varia. The sequence continues at coordinate 1,475 of NW_025109562.1, forward strand.
TCTTCGAGTTCATTTTTATTAGGAATATCCATACGTGTGTAACACGAAAAAATATAGGTTAACCAAACTATTTTTATTTAATTATATCTATTTAATCTGCATTTAATAATTTTCTTCTTTGTCACTGCTCTTTTACAACTGAATCAGAACGCTTTTTTTTTCGGTCGAACAATATCATCTTCGCTTTTCGAACTTGTATGCTTGTTATATACAGTGTATTGTTAAATAAATTATCCTTCTTCGAATCCTTACTGTACAACGCTCTAACGTGCCCCAGCAGGATCATGAAATAGCACGATGATTCTCTATTGATGAATAAAAAATTATTGGAGCGTAACTAACTCAACTTGAATAGAAAATATAAAATGAGACTTTGAGATTCTTGACATAATAAAATTCGGTTATTGTCCCAATTGTTCTTATATACGCGCAGATAGATGGCCAAAGAGTACATTGAATACACGTACATATATATATATTTAAATTCTAGCTGTAGTTGACCATCAATATGTAAATGTATAATTTAAAGAGTAATATAACCTTTTAAACGTAAAATTAATTGCAAGTCCCGCAACTTCTCTTATCGTGTTACAGTGTACCCATGTATAATATCATACAGAATTAACAGTTTACAGCAATACACAAGTTCATTAAACTTATTTATAAAGAGTGTCGAGCTGCATGAATTCATGGATCGGATGATGCATCGCTCAGTTTATAAAAACCTGAAGGTTCTCAACTGATAAAAGAGAAAAATAACGATAGAATGATAATAGCACACGTTACACGATGGAGAGAGAAACGTTGAAATATTTTTTCGCATTTCCGAACGTTCAACAGCGTGGTACACAAACGAACCGAGACGTCCGCGCTGTAGACGGATTATTAAATCCACTTCTCGAACAGGAGTGAAATATCCAAAAGCGCGGATAAGATTTCCCACGGTCTCCTCATTCATTTAACATCGAGCCGTGCGTCGATCCGTGAAGGAACGTGAAACGAAATAAAAATTTCAATAAAGAACACCTGCTCGACATTCCGCGTCGGCCAAGTATTCGAATAACTCTTGCAGATTCTAGGTGTGCGGAATTTATAGAAGAACGTCCTCGGGAGCGCGCGTTCGTGTGTTTTAATCCGCAATGAGATTCCTCCTGGCTAGGTTCGGAATAAAGTACGCAGTTTCGTCCTTCCCTTAATTATTCGAATAAGCCAGCGCTGATTATTCAACGAACACCTTTGACGCCTCCAGGCAACCGCCGGGCTGCCGCAAAAGCGAGGAGGGCGAAACGTCGAGGGCTGCCGTATTTCACCCCGGCGTTCCACCGGTTGAAATCGAAACAAATTACTAGGCGGATTCTCCAAATACGGAACGCGTAATTTCATTAGTCGATGCCGGGTGTAGCGCTGTCGGATATGTTAGCTAAGAATTCGCAATTTCTCTCGCGATCGATACGATCGTTCCGCGGGGGTATTTATGCAGGCGCGGGGAGCGGCCATCTTCATCTCGTCGAGGTACACAGTGATGAGCAAAATTGAACACAATTTCTAAAATTTTCAAAACTATCAACATTCTTTTGAACATATAAGATTGTATTTCAACCAATGCAATGCTGTAGAGAAGTCAATAATGTACACTGTCTCTCGAGATCTTGCAATGTTCATTTACGTTATTTGTCTCTTCGAGAGTCGGTCGTGCACAGTTTTATACCGCTTCGGTATCCAATCGATTACAAACCTCTAAATAGTCACTGTCACAAAGATTATTTTTCGAGTATGTTAATATTCGTGAGTACGCTGTCTCACTTTTATTTTTATTAATTATATACACATAGAATATGCTAATTCAGTGTTTTTCAATATACGACCACTATCGAAGGAAATCAAGAAAGATATACAGTGATGAGCAAAACTGAACACAATTTTTTAAAATTTTCAAAACTATCAACATTCTTTTGAACATATAAGATTGTATTTCAACCAATGCAATGCTGTAGAGAAGTCAATAATGTACACTGTCTCTCGAGACCTTGCAATGTTCATTTACGTTATTTGTCTCTTCGAGAAACACAATTCGGTCGTGCACAATTTTGCACCGCTTCGGTATCCAGTCGATTCTAAATAGTCACTGTCACAAAGATTATTTTTCGAGTGTGTTAATATTCGTGAGTACGCTTTCTCACTTTTACTTTTATTAATTATATATACATAGAATATGCTAATTCAGTGTTTTTCAATATGCGACTAATATCGAAGGAAATCAAGAGAAATGTACAGTGATGAGCAAAATTGAACACAATTTTTAAAATTTTCAAAACTATCAACATCCTTTCGAACATACAACAAAGTACACTGTCTCTCAAGGCCTTGCAATGTTTATTTACGTTATTTGTCTCTTCGAGAAACACAAATCGGTTGTGCACAGTTTTACACTTCAGTATCCAATTGATTACAAACCTCTGAATAGTCATTGTCACAAAGATTATTATTCGAGTGTGTTAATATTCGTGAGTACACTTTCTCATTGAGTACGCTTTCTCACTTCTACTTTTTAATTATATATACATAAAATATACTAATTGTGCGTATAATTTAGTGTTTTTCAATATGCAAAGGAAATCAACCAAAATATAATTTCGAAATAGAATTCTGTCTTTTCCACAGGAAAGGTTGCAAATAAATATAACGTACATGAATCTGGGCTCTGTAATTCACGGCGATCAGCCACGAGACAAACGGGTATTTGCGCTTAATAAGAATTTTAATTGAATGAAATAAAGCGTTCTTCTCGCTCGGTCGAACCTTTTCTTCCCTCCTCCCCGCCAGTGACGTTGGTAATTGCACGTAAAACGTGATCTACGTAGAACGAAAGCTTCCTCGAAAAAAAAAAAAAAAAAAAAAAACAGAAGAAGAAGAAAGAGAAACGAGCTTTTCCAAGCTTCTTTAAACGGTTCCTTTTGAAGCGAAACTTCAGGTTCGCCTTTATACGCGCTCACGGCTCGTGTAATTCATAGTGTTTATTAAATCGTGGATATTCCTGACAAGTCTGCCGGAATATTTCTTTTTACCGGTGGAAGCAAGATTTTTTTGCGGGCGAGCGCCGGCCAAGAAGACCCTTTTAACTCGCCAGCACTGGCGGGTTCATCCCTTTTTCATCGTGCCGGTTACTTACAATTACGGCGCCTCGCCGTCTCTGCCTACGCAAGGGTTAACAGTTTTTCTAATTAGCTTGCGTATTGTTGCTCCGAGCCGAAGCTGAAGGAGGCAGCAACAGTTTTTAATATTTCAGATTGCGCCGCTGCCGGGCCGGAGATAACGCGGCGCCGGCAGTACCGGTTGCAAAGTAGCAGTAGACTGGCTGTATATTCATGAAACGATGTTCCACCGGTTGCACGATTACCAAGTTTACTAATTTCGAAGCGTTCCCTTGGAAAACGATCGGGTGCCTCTCTCGCAGTATGGAAATTCTTAATAAATGTGGAAAATATGTATAGAATATATTCTCGTTCGCAAGCCATTATACTTACTTATTATAATTCTGTTTATTTCTTTACGCGAAGTTAACGATACAGCGACTCTCTTTAATTAATATTTAAACTGCTGTATCGTATTTCTTCTGTTTCTTTGTTGTCAAGATATTTTTCACGAAAAGACACTTTTCTATTCGAAAATGTTATGTACGATTTGTTACGGTGCGTGAAAGGTTTTTTTCGTAATGGACGGTAAAATTGAACGAACAAATTGATAGAATCGATGCGAACGACGAGCTTCGAAAGCAGAGGCTCCAAGCATCGAAATGGACCAAAGTTCATTGCACCCCAGATTTCGTTTGAATGAAGTTATAAGAGCTTCATTATTTCCACTGTATGTGTTTAATTTAAATAAACGTTCTCGACTGAAATTCAAAATCTTCGATACAAGGCAACGAGTTGGTAGTTAATTGTTGAAATTGATATCGATCTGTCCCAATTATAAAACGTGGAAATTATTCAGTGAAACTTGAAGAAATTTTAAAAAGAGAGAACGAGAGTTGAACATTCGGCGCAATCACGCTGTGTCGTGTATCAAACAATTAATAGAAGATTCAAAACATACCTCGAATATGTACGTACATATTATTTAAAGGAAACAAAGTTTAACAATAATTTAAAAATTATTTAAATCATCGCCGTGGAAATTAACGGCGAGTTATTTTAACGTTAAATCATAATTGGGGTAAATGGGGAGTTTGAATGACTGAAAGAATTATTACATTTTAAATATAATCGATATCTAAAAATTTTACATCATCCTCGTCGTAGTGCCAAAAATTCTAGAACTGCTTCTATGGCATCCAACAATCCTTCATTTGTCCATAATCCTCTATTGATAGATTTTCGTTTATGTTCAATTAGTGTGATTCTCTAGAGAAACATTTACTAACTTATGTCATACATAATTTCGTGATAAGTCACGAAAAACGGGGCCATGAAATCCGATAGTTTGGAAATGATGATTTACTTGTTTTTTTTTTTTTTTTTATAATCATAACCTCTAAACACTATATTAACACACTGTATTCCAAACAAGTCGTTACTATTTGGTAAAATTAGTAAATTATAAAATTATACCTCACATAACCTTACTTGATTTTTCAAATGAGACCGAACAAGAAGAACGATTCATATGGCTTGCGATCAAGAATATACAACTGAAAAATATTGAAAATTGTTATTTAATAACCTGTAATAATAATGAGTTCGAGCCATCTCATCTGGCAACTCGCTCTACACCTTATGTATAATTTTATCAACACTGGGGTGAAAATTTCCAAAAGAGACGTTCGAGTAAAACGATGGAAAAAAACAACACAATAAGTATTGTAGAAAACAGTACAATAAGAACACAGAGAAATCATTTAAAATCCCAAAATACAAAAGTACACTGTACTGCGTCTGTAAAATGTCTAAAGAAATGCCACAAATCGATCATTTCGGTCATTTTCATTCGATCGTTTCAGCGTCGAGTTTCCAGAGAATGTACCAGGTAGCTTTTCTAATCGTCGAATAAGCTAAGACGTGGAGACGCTTCCACCGTTATATAGCGGAAGATTAAGGCGTAAACATCGAACTGCACTATCTAATTAGTAAACTGTGCCGTTTAAGCAGTGTCTAATGCTACGCCGCCGCCGCCGCCAGAACTGTTACGAACTTGTACTACTTCGGCGAGGAATTCCGGCTGCCATAGTCCGACGAAGTAATCGGCAACCGGGGGAGGCCGCGCTCCTCGCAATTACTCCGTTACTTGGAATCGTTACGCGCAACGGCAAATACGACGTTGTGCATTCAACCCGGAAGGGGAAGTTCGCGAAGAAAAGCAACTGGAAGTAATGATAATAACGATTCGTCTTGGATTCTCCTTCGCAGACAATGCCATTAATCCTCCGCTGATAAAACGTGCTCTCGTCCCGGCGAGGATCCGGGAAGGAAAAAGGAAGGAGACGTCGAGACGAGTTTAGCCGGAGATTTTTCGATGGACACGACGCAATTGCTCCGGGGTACGAGAAAATCGTCGGCCGATAAAGAGAAAAAGTATCATCTCGCCTTCGCGAAATCTATCCTACGAGAACGGTTTTTCATCCCGCAAAATGAAACGAAATGTAATTTCGCTTCACGCTCGAGTTTTCATCAACGGGCGTTAATTTTGGCAAATTTTTGAAAGCGGTCGCTTCGTTTGTAATTTTATTCGATTAATCCACTTGCGCTGGCAACTGATTGCGGACCATAACGAGCGACCAAAACCGTATACAATAATTCGTCGCTTCCCTTTTGAACTCGTCGGTACGATATCGCTGGATAGAAATTATTCAGAAGTAATAAATTTATTATTCGTTTTGGCTACTTTATTTTAATTAAATATATTTAAAACTGAGAAAATATTGCAATTTTGGAACAAAAAATACTCGACATGCGTGTCATTCCAGCGCGAGAGGTTAAGAATATGTATATATACATATATCTAGGGACAAAATATATTTGGACCAGATATTTAACAAAAAGGAGATATCGAATAGGTCTATTGCATTTTACCAAATCATATATTCATTAAAATCTAAATCATTCTATAGAATTTACAGATATCGACTATCTTATGATTAACTAAAACTAAACGCACGCAACTTAAAGCTAAGACGCACGCATGCCACGATGTTCCTGCGAGATTCCTCGTCGTCCATCGGTGGCCAGCTGGGGCCCCAATAGTTTACTTATCAACCAATTGTACCTACAGCTCAGTTTAGATCGTGAAATAAAGAATGAACAGAAATTGTCACGATCTAAACTGAACTAGGTTGCGTAGTTTTTAGCTTGAAATCGTTTTATAAACATTAAAGTTTATCGTTTTGCAATTTAGCTTGATAACGTTTTACAAACATTAATGTTCGTAAAACGACATCAATTACCAGGTCTCACCACGAGGAGGTGACTACGCACGAGACCCGCCCGGTCCCTAATCCCAACCACCCTCCATTACATGCAAATAACTCGGCATTCTTAAGGAATGCCGAGATTTTATTTTACTTGACCCGGGGTTACGAACTAAGGAGACAAACGTTCCATAGTTCAATCTCAAACTTAAGTCTAAATCTTAATTCTAAAGCGCATATATGAGATTGAACCATGGAACTCTGTCTCCCGAACAACGAT
>NW_025109563.1:0-8174 GCF_011392965.1 Frieseomelitta varia
GTTACCTTTATTGAATCTTTAGACTCCACGTTTCCTACGAATTCTCTCATATATGATTATTTGTTATTTCTTTTCATTTATATATTCATTCAAATAAGGATTATTTGCAATTGATTTATTTGATTTAGATTCTAGGCAACTCTTTACATAAGTTATTTCAAATTATTATTTTCATTTTTATTCCAAATAAAATTTGCCCGATCCTGCGATCCTCTTAGTCTCGTTTTAAATCATAAAGCTTTTACTTTGAAACCTGTAGGTCTATTTTTTTGGATGACTTTGCATCACAAATTCAAACATGTGTTAAAATCATTAAATAACTTTTTGGTGAACTTTTAAATATCTAGCTACCTAGGGTGACAACGAATATTCTTTTTTTGAGCTTATAAGTCATCCAAAGGTGACTACCACATATAGAATGCTGCTTATTGTTAGAAGAGTGCTTGGATTCATATCATCAACAATGAAGCTAGTGTATTAAGTTTAAAATAGCCCTTCAGAACACCTATAAATCGTATAAAGCGGAAAAAGGAACCCTTTAGAACACCTATAAATCAAAGTTAAAGCAAAAATTCTACATAAACCACAAGCTCGGCATGAAAGTTGTAGAGACGGGTTGAAGGTTAAAATGCTGGTTGGATGATTTCTAAGCTTGACGTAGAGAAGCGTGATTGTAGACAGGTAGGAGAGGTTAGTTTGCTACGATTGGTTCTCATAAAAGCTAAAAATACGCATGTACTTTGATCATTGGTCAAATGGTCGTACTATTATTGTGGTTGTGTAGGTCACACGAACCAATGAATGCAAATGAGATACGTTAAAAGTGACAATTAGTGAGATAAAGCGATTAATGAACTGCATGTCATTGTAGTAGGAAGAGAAACAATGACCCTCTCTTTCATTCCGTATCACATTCTGCTACACAAATTTTACATTACTTTCGGCTAATAACTTTGCGCTTACAATTACATTAAATCTACATATTCAAAACTACCAATTAAATCCCTGTTCCTTTCAGTGCTTTCTTTCTATACATATGTATGTGCGTAGGAAATATTTTGTGATGCATGCAAGATGCGGGAAATGGAATGAACTTCCGACGTTACAGACGTACAAATTTGAGCTGGATAAGTATCTGGTAGTCAATTTTGTTACTGGTGGGAGTATTCTATTTGATACATCGCGGACAAAATTGGTCTAGTAATGTAACTTGAGCTTTTTATGTATGTGAACAAAATATTAACACTAATTCAGTAATGAAATTTTTGTATTTTTGATTTTTTGTTCTAAATTAAACTTATATTAACATATTTGTGATAATATGAATCCAGGATTGACATATTTTCTAATTAAGAACAGACATTGCACCTATAATTGTTATAAACATTTTTTTTACTAAACTCTGACCAGTGTGTTCATGGAATAAAAAAAAGAAGCAAACATGCTCTAAATTATATCGTACCTACTTGATCTTACTTTAATCAAGAAAGACTCACACATTGTAAACATTGTTACATTGATTGCATTTGTGTGAGCGAACGTTAACTAGACCGTACGTTCCTAGGCGTGGGAAGACTTTCTTACCTATTTCGTAGAAGAGGCCAATAGAGGTTAAGGACCATGGGTGATTCCGATATTTTATGTTTACAACCGATGCAGATAAACCGAGCTGGGCTATCCGGACGAGGGTTGGACCGAGGAGGGCACCCGAACTGAGCACGAAGCCAGACGGCATTCCTCCTGCAGAACGTCGATGAGATCGCACGTCTGAGCCAGCTTTCAGTTTAATAATAAAATATACGTTTCCTTATTAACGGGGATTACCTTGTAAAATTATTGTCTACATTTGTAAATTTTATTAAAGTGAAGAATAGAAATAAAAAAGTTTTATTGTTGTATTAGTCTCATGTTTTGCTTGATTATTTCGATACTCGCAATTTTTTCATTTATTCACTCTATTCTGTTCGAATATAGTTCGAACGTGAACCGTATCTACATTAGGAATCTTCATCTATACCATTTCTCGATAAATACCTACTTTGGATTCCGATTTTCGAGCATCTATTCAATGTTTACTCCATATATATTTATATGTATGTACTTCAATACTAGGACAGATAATAATGCTTCTGACCACGTTCGATCTATAACCATTGGATATAATTCTTGCAAGACCTGAAGCTGATAATTAATGATATTAAATTCCATTATATTGGGATCTTCCATTTTTAGACGAGCTAAAGCAAACAATAATATAATTATATTAATATTTGTAAGTGTGGGATGGGGAATTCTGGGAAAGGACCTGGAACTTTCTCCAGTGCCCAACAATCGTCGCCTGCTGTGTGTCATCTGTTTAGCAGTCATAGCGAAAGCCAGGCCTGGGACCTGGAAATATTTCAAGCAGACAAGATTTTTAGTCAGAGAATAGCGAGTCGTGAAGGTGTAAAGAGTTAGAGGGCAGCGAGTCGCGAGAGTGTGCAGGTCTAGAGAGAAATGTAGCAAAGTTAAAGGCAATATAGAGAGTGTAGCGAGTTTTAGTTCTAATCTTTCCTGTCACTGTACTATTAAGGTTTCTCTTTCTATCAGTTTCTCAATTAAATGAAATTTCTAACTTTACTTAACAACGTTAATAAAATATCCTTTATATCAATTCCTACATAGGGAGTAATAATGGAAAATATCGATACCAGAATAAAAGTAAAGAATAGTATTACTAAGAATATAAATGAGAATACTGACTTTCGCGCAAATTGTTTTATTATGTCATACGATAAATATTGACTATCATTTTCAGTTAATAGAATGATTAAAAATGATAGTCAATTCTGGAGTATATATTCTATATATTTTGGTTATATACGAATATTTGGTTATACATAGTCCAAATTGTCATTTTAGATCGCTGATGCCAAAAATCAAGATTGTTTTTCATAGAAATGAATAGTTTTTGAAGTATCTGCAAAAAACTGTCGATATCATTAAAGTGAATCCCATTCATACATGCGTATTCATAACATAATCATATTCATCGCATTCTCCAATAAAAATAATAAAAAGAATGAGTTAGTTCCATTTCATTGGATCGCTAAATATTTAAACTGTTGCAATTTTATCAAAAGAATAAAATTTTATTAAAATCATAGAACAATAAATCTTTTTTCAAAGATTGAAGCCTTTTAAAATGCACCATTCATTTTACTCTAAAATATTTTTATACATCGCATAGCAAGTGAAGAGTTTCTTCTTCACAAAAATATTATAAACTACAGTCTTTATATAATCTGAATGAAATGGAATTTTGAAAGAATCAAAGAGAAGAAAAGAAAATCAGAATAAAAAATATTAGTTAAAAGTTTTTATTAGTTTCTAGAAGGTATTAAAAGTATTTCCGAATTGTATATTGAATTCTATCTGCAGTAGAGACTCTCGTATTCGTACCCCCATTATCCGAATACCCAAATATACGGACGTTTTATTATCCGGATATTCTGTTATCCGCACAACGTTTCGTAGCGATGTTTACATACATGATACAATGTATTTAGATGTACATAAATACTTTCCTCTGTTCGACCGGTTAAATGCAATCATATCAATTCAGTCTGAAGCTAGAAAACGTTTGTTTCTCGTCGTGAAAGATCAGCTCCTGGTCGCGCAGTTAGTAAAGAACACATTACTGCAATTCTTTGTGCGAATGCTACCGGATGCCATCAACTTCTGATCATCGGAAAAAGCAAACATCCACGCTGTTTTAAACGTATTAATATGAGTGCAATTCCAGTTGTTTATAAAAATTAGATGAACTGCTTGGATGAACAGTACCATTTTTGTTGAATGTTTTGAAAATATTTTTATACCAAAAGGTAAAGAATATCAATTAAAAAATGATCACAGAGGAAAGACTCTTTTGCTGGTAGACAATGCTAGATCGCATTCTACATGTGATATTCTGAACCAGAAGGACGAATTTATAAAAGTTATGTTTTTGCCACCTATGTAACTTCAATCGTACAGCCACTAGATCAATTAGTAATTGAGTGCCTCAAACGACTATATAGAAAAGATTTGCTTAAAAAACTTCTCTTTACGTTTCAATTGATTGAAGAGGGTGTGATAGAGCAATATAAAAAATTCAATTCAAAAGACTGCTTTTACATGGTGGCAAATGCGTGGAGTAACATTAAAAATACAACATTGAAAAGAATATGGAGAAGACTTTTAATGCATAAAATTGAAGAAATTAGTGAACGAGAAAGAACAGTAGAAGCAGATATTGAAGAAGCTGTCATTATATTGCGTAGAATACCAGGATATGATTGTGAGAGCGATGATGTAATGCAATGGTTTCAGTGCGATAAAAACAATGGTAGTGATGAAGACAACATAAATTTTACACAAATAGAAGCAGCAGACGAAAGTAACGATGAGGACCTGCCTTCTCATGTCGAAGCATTTGAGTCATTTGAAAAAGGACTTCGATGGTTTGAGGTACAACAGGAATGTAATTCTTCGTAGCTGCTTGTAATAAAAAATGTATGTGACTTAGCGGCTAAAAAGATATGGGATCCTTAGATGTTGAAAGAAACTGTCAATTTAATTCATTTCTAATTGAATGAATGAAATTTAATGTAAAAGAAAGTGATTGTTCTATTATCCGAAAATTCCACTATCCGGCCACTTTTGTCTCCCGCTAGTTTCGGATACAGGAGTCTCTACTGTATATAGAATTCGTTATTATTTCAACCGCTTTCACTATAATAGAATTTGTTGCCCGGTGTTGATAACACAATATTTATAAGGTGCTCCATTTACAATCATTAGATTGAACTTCGTTTTCGGGTATCATTTCTTTTTTTTAGTTCATTAGCTAGAAAGATAAGATTTGGCTTACGGTCTTTTCACACAGCGATATTTGTATGATACACATCGTCTTATGGAGTATTTTGCATGACAATTAAGAATCGACGATACAGCCTCTTTCTTCATAGGAATGTTTCTATAATATTTGTATCGGTAATCGTTCGATTTCGTATTGTAATACACGATATGATACATGTAGTCTTTCTCGCGTGATTCTGTATTGTATACGATTCCAATGTCGTGCATATCGAAGTCCTCGGTCGTCGGCGATATTTCACGATGTCGATAATGAAAAGAAATTCAGTAGTACATAGTATATAAAATCCACGTAGGAGAAGCACAAACACAGCCGAAAACTGCAAAGAGGAGGCTGCAGTTTGTGACAAAAAAAAGAATAATTAATAGAAGACTGAACGAGCAATTTTAAATGAGTTTTCAAACGACTCGGAGCCGAACGAATCGTTGAATATATGTACATTGATTTTAAAATTATCTTTGCAATAACGCGATGTTACAAATACATCGCATCATTGACGTAGGAATGTAAGATATCACATAAAGACAGATTTGAGCATTATTGAAACAGAATATATTTGAAAAATCATTTGAATAATTTAACATATCTTATGTGGTTTGATGTTATTTAGAAATAATTTTGCACTGGTTTATTTGAATAAGAGATTGTTTTCCTTGAAATTATTTTACTATTTGGTTATCAAATAAAATAATTTTTTATTTTATTGTTTATTATATAAATTTCGGAAATAAATTCCTCATAGTTTCTTTATTCTCTGGAATAGACTACAATTTATACTGCGATTATTTATTACTCTACTTGAAGAAATTAATTTAAATTAAAATGATTTGCATATCATTTACTTGATTTGGACTGTATGAAGTTACTTTTCCTATGTTATTTTTAAAATAAAAATAATAAATTAATAAAAGTGATTCGTTATTTCAAATTTTTATTTCTTATTTTTATTTGAATGTTTCTAATCTTACATATGCAAATATGTGAGCCAACAAAATTATATGCTCGGACCGTCGCGCCTATTCTTTCTTAAAATATATAAATATATCTGAAATAAAATTGGAAATAATAAAATAATATTTGAAATAGTAATTAAAATATTTTTATTGAAATAAAATTTCGTTTGAAAATTTATTTTATTTGATAGTGATACATACAAGTATGTTGAAAATATTTACTTTACACGGATGGGATTTACTAATTGAAATAATAATTATTTAAGACGTATTGGAAATTGTATTAAAGGCGTATTATATTAAAATTAATATTTCACGCTTCGAAGCTTGCATTGATTATTTTAAATATTATTTTAGAGAGGAAACTAATAAAAATATAAAGAGAAAACAAATATTAATTAATAATATGTTTTATATATATATATTATAGAGATGTAATATAAATGACGTTTATTAAATAACAAGAAGGGTGATTAAACAACAAATAATTTGATAAGATGGACTAACGATTCAAATAAACTTTTTAAACAATACAATTAACTCTTATTAAACAACACGATCGACTTTTCTAAATAACTCTCTCTTGACGCTTTCTTACGACTCCGTTTTGCATGACTCTCGACTCTCCTTTTTTCAAATAGACTTTTCTTTTTCCAGCATTACATTCGTATTTTTCCTCTTTCGCGCATTTCTTCGCCCTGCAGGCCATCTAGTATATGTAACTAAAATGACGATACTACAATATAATATTAAACATTATTTGTGAGATATTGACTATTATCATTGACTAAGAATAGAATAGATCGGACATTAAATGAGACTTTGTGTCTCAGAGTCTCAAATATTGACATACTAAAAAATCAGTGACTTTTTAGAGCACTCTACATTTAAATAACGATGAGTTGAGGAACTAGTGAATGCGCCAGCAACATGATATTTGAAACCCATTACAGTGTTGTCCATATTTTCCATAGAGTTTCATTCATGTTTTGCGGACTTATGATGGTTCTTTTATTCAGTAAATTAAAATTTTAAAATAATTAACACATAGTTTTAGATATAAATGACTTATACTTTACAAAACATTCTTTAAAAAAAATTTAACTAAATAAACCTTCAATTATTTTAAATTATTATTAATATTAAAATGCTATTTTGAAGGGATTGAAGTGTGCTGGTGGTGCGAGGATAAAGGAATGAGTGAAGGTAATGGGTAAAGGTGATGAAAGGTTGTTCGTTTTGTCTCCGAGTCGCTGCCTAGACCCATCACTGGAGCTGATGGCAGCGACCCCTTACCCCAGACGCTTGTTGTTATAATTACTTGGTTAGGCTGGACACGGTCACCCATTCTAGCGGCGTTCTGCACTCTGCTTAACATCGAAGATCGCTAGACTTCGACGCTAGGCTCACAACCATTTGCGGCTTGTACAAGTCAGTGTTCGAAACTTTTACTCGAGGGACTATAGGCCGCTACGCAATGTTATTCCTTGCATTCTAATTTCTCTGATTTAATTTTTATACATTAACTGTCAATATTTTCAGTATTAAAGCTATTAAACTACAGGAAACCACAGAAAATACAAACATACAAATTACTATCATACAAGTTTCTTGAGATTCAATGAGCTGCAGGACAACGACACACATGATGGTGTATCTAACTCGTCCTAGGAATAGTTAATTTTAAGAATATGAGAGAAAGAGAAAGTATACGCTATATACTACAGATATAAATTATAAACTACCTATACACTACAGATTGATCATTGTGTCAATTATTATGTGTCAATTATTAATCAAAGTGTGGAATCCAGTGTCATACAATCAGCGTAGTAATAATAATAGACCATAAATTATTGTACTAATTAAAACACATCCAATCCCATAGTATGTATAAAAAAAGTTGGTAATTTATTGATATATAAAAGTTAATATTTACTGATATTTTGATATATACAGTTACATTACGAAAAATAAAATAAAAGAAAAAAGAAAACTTTTCAGGAAACACCCATACTTGTAAGAACTCTTCAATTAATAATCTCTTAAATCATCGTTCTCATTTTACCGCTGGTACTATTTATTCTAAGACACATCAACAAGTATGATAAGCTATGAATAGATTTTAAGACCATGAAGTCGTACGCAAATTTACTTTCTCGAACTCATTTTTGCTTATAATTCCGCGATCTTTTTAGAATACTAAATACAAGATTGGTGGATGTCATAAAATCGCTAATATTAATACTAACTTTTTCCGTATTACTTCGTCTTATATAACAAGCAGATTTAGACGTTATTTCTTATTACTATATATATAT
>NW_025109564.1:0-8210 GCF_011392965.1 Frieseomelitta varia
CTATCCGTGCCCAGCACTGCTTAACTTTCGTGATCGGACGAGAACGAGTGCATTCAGTGCGGTATGAACGTTGGCTGAAATCAGTGTCTTATTATCCGAGTTTTCAATATCTCTATTCTAATTTCATTTATTCCTCATCTTAATATCGCATGAGTGTAATGATACAATTTCTTTCAATTTTTTCATTTTATTCACTTTCACTCTCTGAACTTTGTTCTCTTTGCCACTATGCGATCATTAAAAAACGATATCCCAGAAAAATAATGTTTAACGAGTGAAGAATAGGCAGTGGAACATCAAACATATTATGTAAATGTTTTCTCATTAACGGGAAATACTGTGTAAAATTATTTCTTACATAAGTATTTGTAAGTATTGACGTATTAACAATAATAGAATATATAATAATAATAATAATAATACATAATAATAACGTAATAATGAATATATTTAAAAACAAAAGAAAATGGAAGAATCAGGGAAGGAAATTAATTTTCATTATGAGAATAGCGAAGAACTCTTGCAATTAACACGTTATTCAAAACAAGAAATTACGAACGCTTTGGAGATTTGTCGCTGTATACTGGTAAATTTAATTAGTATACTAATTTTTAACCATTCATTTGTGATATACCTGTTTTCTAAATTACTATCGCAGATAACGCAGAATTTTATAGAAAGGCTACCTAACGATACGACAGATAGAAAACCACGATTGAGTGGCAAATATCAAAGACCGTAATAAAGGTTTTGAAAGACTTTATTTTTGAAAACGAAAAAGACCTATATTTAGAAAATGAAGATATTCCTGATGATCTCCCTCTATAATTGGCGATGAAGGAGAAGATTCGCCAATTAATAGTAAAGAAGAAGATTCACCAGGTATTAATATATCGTCTTCAAGTGTGGATTTGGTTTTATGTTGTATCTGCGAGGATGCATGAGAGTCGAGCGAAGTGTTGTGAGACACATGAGTGTGTGAGACAATTGCGAGTGTTTTTGTTCAGAAGCGAGCAGACGAGTATTCATTGCGAGACTGAGCTGACAAGTGATATTGATCTGTGAGAAAATGAATTTATAAGTGATAGTTATTATATACATTATTCAATTTATATATATATATATATAAACATATTAATTAAGAATGTGTTATTTATTTAATTCACTCACATTCAAGTTCATCATCAGCAGCCGACAGTTTCCAAGTATATGAGCCTAAAAAATTCAGAATTTCAAATTTTGTATCTCTTGATAAGAAACTCAAGATTATTAATATTGCCAGACAACACCCGAAATGGAGTCTGCAAACATTGCAATGTCTTGGATGTCAAGAACTTCGGCGGAAGAACTACTAACAATGGTGGATAAAAGAAATAGAAGAAGGAGTTGGAACTAAGGAAACATATGAATACATTAACAAATATACGTATGATCGCAGAAGCTACAAATGACAAAAAACCTGTGACAACTAGTGACAGAATACTGCAACAGTGAGCATTAGCTGCTGCATTGCCGTTCTAATCGAACAGCTTTCATTTTACAGCATCTGAATCATGGGTAATAATTTAAAAGTACTCGTAGATTGCCCAACGGACTATTACACGATACATAAGATCAAAAAATGAATTAAATCTATCGAAAATTTTACAAGAAGCGGAGAAATTTTTGTGGGTTTGGTTTTATGTTTGTGTATTTAGTTTTATGTTTGTAGATTTGACGTTAGGTTATATGTACCTTAGTGTGTATGAAAGTCGAGCGAAGGCAATGGCATGAGAGCATTGCGCAGTAGTATGCCTTTGTCCAAGAGCGAGGAAACAAGTGTCCATATATGCGAGTCAGAGTTAACACTTAGCCGACCGATCGGGGAGATCTCCCCACTTTAAAGTAAGTCGGTGCACAACCAATCGGGGAGATCTCCCCACTTTAAAGTAAGTCGGTGCACGACCGATCGGGGAGATCTCCCACTTTGACTTTAGCGACGCATTTCTCTTTTTCTGTTATCAGTTACTTGATCTGAAATTGTTCGCAATTACTTACGAACTGTTTCTATAAAGCACAATATATAATTGGTAAAAAAAATAAAGTTGAAAAAGTCTAGAAACAACAATGAAAATTACTTTATTACCTATACTTTTTGAACAACCTACAAAAAAGGCTTTATTTTTTATCTTATTATAACAAAGTTTTAATAAATAAATAAAATAAATTAATATACACTTTTAATTTTATGTTTTGTATAAACAATATGTGAAATCGTTAAACGAAAATGTTACTGAGGCGCCCACACCTCAAGTAATTTTCTAAAACATTTTTAATGTCCACATAAATCTTTTTATTTAAAATAATTCTTTTATTTATCATATTACAGTTACCTTAAATAAAATTGACCACTTAAATAATTTTCAGAATTCTTTTATTTCAAATAGATAATATCACTCGCGTTGCGAAAAATGCGCGCTGGACAGCGTAGTTTGATTTGCCCGAGCGCGGTGGAAATCGTACAGTTCACTGTGGCGCGCGCGGTCGGCTAAGTGTTAAGATAGTAATACTAACGAGTGAGAGTGTGATTTCAAATGCGAGAGTTGTTATACATATTGTTCTACTTTCTTATATATTATACGTGTTAACTAAAAGTGTATATTTCATTTAATTAACCCACAATTGGTAGCAGTCCGTGGTTATTGCAAAAAGAAAGAAAAACTCACAATTTTAAAGAAAAGTATCAAATTCTATAAAATTTTTTGAGGCCTAATATGTAATAAATACGGATCAAACGGGCTGCGAATATCAGTTCAATATAAGCAGAATTTTCTCCTTTATCATATAAAGAGATTTCGGACCTCGTGTACGCAAAACAGTACAAGTGATAATGGATAAGCATAAAAATGTATTTATCACTGCAGCGAAATCTGGGAAACTGACGAAACATCATTTTGCTGATTTCGTAGAAAATATAATATAACAAGTCCGTATTGTGAAAATCACAAATTTTTATTAATTTTGGATTCCTATGGAGGACAAACAGATGTTTGTTATTTTAATAGAGTTTTGACAGATGAAGAAGAGAATTGCACATCAAAATTTGAAATTATCTCCGTATTGCACCTCATTTTGCCATGCATATTTCTTTCGACAAATCAAAAATTTTATTAAAAAATCACAGAATGCCATAGAAATTTTACAAAACAATCGTGAACTTTCACGTAGGGAAAACGTTATCAAAATTCATTCATTGATTCATAATCAATTATCTGCACCAGTTTTCAACGCAATGATTAAATATTCCTGGTAACGAAATTATCCCGCAACAAAATTAACATCTCATAGATCCATATTTTTCAACGTTCCAAGCAACTTTTTGGGAATTTGTCAAAAAATATCAAAACTGGACAATTACTGAATGAGAACGGGTTATTTGGTCAGACAAGATCAAAATTAACAGAATTTGTTCAGATGGCATATCTTGGTGCTGGAAGTAAAAATGAAAGGCTTAAACCACGACATGTAAAGCGAACGGTAAAGCATGAAGGCGGATCTCTAATGTTTTGGGAGTGCCTAACAGCATTTGGTGTTGGATCACTGCACCGAATTAATGGCATCATGAATCAGTACATGTACAACGATATTTTACAAAATCATCTCATAGATGCTGTTGAAAATATGCCTTTTGAAGCATATCATGCATGATCGAGACTCTAAGCACACTGCTAAAAGTGTAAAACATTGGCTCAGTACTAAAAACTTTTCTGTTCTGGATTGGCCTGTACAGAGCACCGACCTCAACCCTATAGAGAATCTATGGGGTTTGATAAAAAGACGACTTTCGGGATTCATATGACTCCCAACCGACTTCAATCACAGATTTGTATAATAGAATTCATAGTCATCAAGAAGAGTGGAAACAAATATCTCCGGATTATCGTAAAAAATTAGTAGAAAGTATGCCAAAGTGATTTAGTGCAGTTTTGCAAGCAAAAGGGTTGTGGACGAATTATTAAAAATAAATAATATATTAAATATTGCCAAGTATTGGACGTGGTGCGAAACCGAGTCAATCTATTGTTCTTGTTATTCCTAAACAACAAGTTATTAATTACTGAAAAAATGTCTTATATTACTTCTAACTGTAATAAAAATAATTATAATATTTATTTTCTGTCATTCTTCTATATTCCTAGTAATAAATAATAATTTATATAAAACTTGTGGTTATTGATTCAGTTACGCTCATTGCTATAAACAAAAGAAAAGTAATAGTTACATAAATTGTTTTAACATTTCGCTCTCTTATGCTCAATAGAATAACAGTACACGTATTGATTTTAATTTTATTACTTTTTATTTTTGCAGCATTATTTCTTATAAATTTAAATTTAAGTTTAAATAATGTGTATGTGTATGTACTCTCTGATTTTGCCACGACTTCAAAATTTAAAGTTATAGATGATACAAATAAGTTCAAAAATATATTAAATACAGTACGAAACAAACAATTTGTCAAATTTGATTAATAAATTTGTCCACAAAGTCAATGAAACAATGAATAAACGAACGTGAAATATACATGTCATATACATATATGTATCATATTATCATGTTGTATATTACTAAAGAATATTTTTTATAAATATTTATGTCGAATTTCATTGCGATATCTTTTATGAATCGAGGGTTATTTAAAAATATCGCGAGTTGTTTAAAAATTTTCGATCCGCCTCAGTATGCGTCGGTCACAGCAGTTAATGTCATGCCGCAATGTCCGCCATTCTTTCCATTAATTAAAATTTATTTAATTATTAAATTATTTAAGATTATTTATGTTGTGCATTACTTCCTACAATAAACTGACAATTTCTTTCGAAAAAACAACGTCTATTTATAGTTATTAAATATCGGGGGTCTCAAAGAAATACTAGCCGCCATGCCAATCTCCAACATCATTCAGAACGCACTATAACGAAATTCGCCATTACAAAACTCCACGGTTGTGCGCATATTGCAATCGGAGATCAATTCATTATCGATCGTCTAGACCTAAAACATTTTTGGGTCATAAAGATCCATTGACCATTACAGAAACGAGATTGGCAACATTTTTACTTACTAACCTTATTATTTACTTTATTAACTTTATTATGAGACCGACAATATCGATAGTAACAATATCTAAACACCACAAGAGCAACTAATCATCGATCATAGATCTAGGTTCTAGAACTATCGGAGACACTAATTGCTGTATACCGAATTTGAAATTGTAACAGTCGCTCTTGAGCTTTCTACCAGTAAAGACAAATCCATTGCGTATAAAGTTGCTATTGTTTCATAAAATCTTCTCACCTAAAGTAACAAACTTTATTATTTATTTCTCAACTTTATTTATTCCTCGAATCCATCCTAAATCATACACCATGCGTGACTATAGCCTGTTCAACGAGTTAAGTCAGTATTATTAAAAAAAATCTTCATATGCAGATGAAGGATTTAAATAATTGGCTAACGACTGACTTCGGGAGCGCTTCTATACATGGATCATTATTATGGCTTCTACTTTTCATGTTTATGACTTGAACAGTGAAAAATCGTAAAAGAAGTTCTTCGAAGTAAGTCAAAATATTTGCTGGTAGATTTTACAAATGAACATATTGCAATTATGTCATCTCCTAAAAAATGGATCAAACGATCATATTTTAATTATAATGACAAAAAATAATATTTTATATATGTATTCATTTACAAAACCGACAGTGATAATAATCTCAACGGTAATCATAAAGAGACACACAGAGAGGCAGCGATACAGAGAGCAAACGACAACTGTATGTACTGCGGAAGTTAGTGAAAGATTAGGCAAACAAATAGTAATATGATAATGTAGTAAATACATAAAATGTATAATATTACAGTTATTATAATTGTAGTATCGGTTATTATAATTAGTCTGTAATTTTAGTTATGTTTAAATATAACAGATGGTTTGTTGATCATAAAAATACGATAAAATATGAATGTGATGCGAGAAGCACAAAGTAGGTATGGAGCGCTTTTTTTTTTTTAAAGAGCAGAGTCAGGCGAGTTGAAGAACCGAGTTGCGAAAGTCATGAAAAAAGAGCATTCAGAAAGAACTGTTAAATGTGTCGATTGTGTTGTTACAAGAGTTTATTTGAGTTCTTAATTCGTGTTGATTGAATGTTATTTGTCTTATTTAATTATTTGTTGTTCTATTTGTGGATTTGGTTTTATGTTGATGTGTGAGGATGCGTGAAAGTCGAGTCTTCGCTCGCTTTCGCGTGAGTGTGTGAGACAATTGCGAGTGTGTTGCGTGATGCATTTTTGTTCAAAAGCGAGCAAAGGAGTATTCATGGCGAGTCTGAGATGAGAAGTGAAAGTAAATTCATTGATCGAAGAGAAAGTAAATTCATAAGTGATAGTTATTATATACGTTATTCAATTTATATATACATTATTAAACATGTTAATTAACAGTGTGTTTTTTTATTTAATTCACTCACACTATTATCATTAATTTTATTAAATAAACATTATTTATATTATATCCCTACATAGTCTTGTTCGAACAAGAGAAAATGTAGAGAATCTACTTTACAAAAATTGATTACATTAAAAAAAATACTATTAGATAAAAAATTCACAACTTCTTTTATAAAAATGAGTTGTCAACGTTCAACAAGGTACAAAAAGCCATAAATGAAGACATTTCCTTGCCAACATTTAAAAAAACATTTTTTCAAACATTGAAAACTTTGAAATGTAAAAAAAAGAAGACGAAATAGTTTTTTGAAAGACAGAGAGAATTATTGTTTG
This sequence comes from Frieseomelitta varia, assembly GCF_011392965.1. Taxonomy (NCBI): domain Eukaryota; kingdom Metazoa; phylum Arthropoda; class Insecta; order Hymenoptera; family Apidae; genus Frieseomelitta; species Frieseomelitta varia. Next base: position 6,826 of record NW_025109564.1, read on the forward strand.
GCGAAGAAAATTAAAGATTCTAACCAAACCAAAAAATGCATTTATTATTTAGATGGAATGTGGATAAATGCCAAACCAATAATAATAATAACGTGACCTCACCGAGAAATGCATTATTAGACAGGTTCTCAACAGACTTGAAAAATCTTCCGGGCAAAGACGAACACCTTGTAATTTACTACATAGTGAAAAAAACATTTTAGAAAATGGACTGTGGGTTTTTGAATAAAAAATAAAAACAAAGATTATCACAAGAAAATTAATTCGTTTCATTTTGCAGCATGCTTCCGACATATTGCGGAAAAAATCGAACATTCTACTATAGTTATGGACAATGTTCTATATCACATGCAAAAAAAACTGAGAAAATGTCAAGTAGTGATTGAAGACATCAAAATGTCCAAAAATGATTGAAAAATGAAAATATAAAATTCACGGCTTTAACTATTACACAACGTCAAACAGCACCCAACGGCAAATATACAATCAATGAAATTGCAAAATGCAAAAATATTTCTCAGGTTTCCCTCGTATTTCATTGTGAATTAAACATCGTTAAAACATCATTAAAATGAGCTAAAATTATGAAATGAGCTAAAATTAAAAAATTATGTTAATGAAAAAAATGTAATTTAAATTTAACGACTTAAAAACTTTATTCTACGAATTATTAAGTAAGATTACCGGTGTGGACTGCTAAAAAAATTGCATAAAACACACTGTTGAGAAGATAGGGAAAAAACTTTTGGAATCTGGGACTTTTATTGAGGAATACTATTGAGCCATTTGTTATAAACGTTACCAATAACAATAATTTAAGTTCCGAATCAAATTCGTAATTAAAAAACAAGTTAATTATATAAAATTGACTTTATTTATTGTGTCCTTTATATTTTCATTTCTACAATTAAAAACGTAAAATATTCCTACCTCGGTTACGTGCGTATGTTGTGTACCATTGCTGACTCAGCTCGTTGAACAGAGTATAACTGCGGAATTTATCGAATCAATTCCATATACCACGCGAGACTAACCAACGCGATAATAACTCAATAGCCACACAATACATACCGCCGTGTAGCTCATGGAGATCACCTTCGCATAGCGAACTTGTGTCGGCAGCTCCGCCATTACGCACTTCACAATCACTATATGACAAACGTTTTCGAGCTCAATCGCGTTATGACAACTTGTCCCAAAAACCACCGACATCTGCAAGACACTGCCGATTGTCTTAAGCCAGACCTATCCAACTGGTGGTGATTCGTGCCTCTCTTCAACAACCAGGGAAATAGTCCCCACTGTAACGACGAGTCACCATGAATCACATATTGACTATAACAACGACTCATCCACCAACAAAACAACGATAACAATATCCCACC
>NW_025109565.1:0-5337 GCF_011392965.1 Frieseomelitta varia
CGCTGCAGTGCCTACGCACGAGCCGCCATAGTGAAATTTACTCGAAGAGCTTGTTAACCAAACAAAAACGCACCGAAACACATTTTTACGAACCGAGAAGTTAATCATTCGGAAATCGAACGACTCTCTATCTAATTACCCGTTACCGTTCTGCTCTTTCAACTCTGTTTCACCTGTGAAACGCGAAATAAATGGGAATAGAGCGACGGACGGAAAGACGGGGAAAGAAAGGGGAGAAAGAGCGAACGCGAACAGAGAATAACGAGAAAGTTCACACGCTCGTTCCGAACTGTTCCTCGCGTCCCGTGTATTTCACTTATTGCGGTTCGCCGGCGTGTTTCATTATAATATTCTAACGCAAGTACCGTCGCTGCAAAAAAGTTGCAGCGTGATTTGTACATGCTGCAGTGGAAAGAGTGGATGGAAGAAGGAAAAAAAAGAAAAAAAAGAGAGAAGAAAATAAAGGAGAGAGAATTTTCGCAACACATTTCGCGTTAGCGTCCCTCTCTCTATTCCGGCCGTCATCAGAGAGATCCACAAAGGACGCGCCGCGGCGGAGAGAACCGCGAGAATGTGCGCGCCACTCTTCTCTCTCTCTCTCTCTCTCCCCCCCGATTTTCCCTACGCTGTGTAAACGTCATTTGTCCTTTGAAACACCTTCTCCCCGCCTATGGCTCGTTAAAGGGCCCCTCGACTGGTTTCCCTCGGCACTTTTATCGGCCGGGACGCGGCCACAATCGGGCTCCTTTTATCCGGATCCGCGCGGACGAGAGAATCATAAAAACCGATCGGCAGCCGTATAATCAGGTTTCCGCTAGAACGGCTGGAATATCGACGGTAATCGACAAGCCGTAGCGTACCGCTTGCGTTTCATCCCTCTCTCTTATGCCCAACCGATCTTCTATTCACTGAAATAAACGCGTTAATCCGTCCGCGGCGAGAAGAAGCTCTACACCAGCGGTTTCTCCCGTTCTCGACCGGATATATTCACCACCATCCCGCGGAATGTTTATCGCCGGCGTTTCGTAACTGCTCGATACCGGTTTCCGCGACAGAGGCGCCAGAATAGAAATTGCGTATTCGCGGAACGGGCGGTACTATTGTAATATACTTAGCACGTTCTTCGCCGGCGCGGGCTCCTCTCTGAAACCGGTTACGTGCTCTCTCAGCTCTCGCGAGCCAGCGCGAAATGAGCTTATACGCGAAGACGCTTCCCCTCCAACCCCGTTTCCGCTCAGAAAAAGGAGAAAAGCTAGAAAGCGCGAAATGAACGCGTTCACTCGGAAGGAATCGGGCACTCGTTACGGGGCGGAGAGGCGTTGATATACAGGGTGAGTAACACGACGACATCAAATAAGTTGTAAAATATTTGTTGTACGAAAAAATGTTTCAGATAGTAGTTGCACGACTTTTAGGGGGACATGTAGTAATGTACTGTAATCAGTGTTGTGTCAGCTTGCTTTTTTTTGTAAAGATATGAAGGTCGCTGAATTTCTTAAGCGAAATAGTTAATATTTCTTCCCGAATTCGGATAGAGCGTTGAATTCTTCGTAAAATAGTATTACACCAAATGGGGTCTGAAATACATGGTTACTGAGTTAACGGTCTTTTCTAATGCGACATTAAAAAAATATTTCTGCTGACATCAAATTTTAGCAAATTTTAGCAAAAATATTTTTATATCTGTTAAAATATAAAAAATATTTGCTAAAATTCGCTAAAATTTTATATTAGCAAAAATATTTCTTTATTTTGTATTAGAGAAGATCGTTAATCTCAGTAACTATGTATTTTATTTTAGTAACTAGTATATCAAAAAATATTTTTGCTAAAATTCGCTAAAATTTAATATTAGCAAAAATATTTTTTTATGTTGTACTAGAAAAGACCGTTAATCTCAGTAACTATGTATTTTAATCTCAGTAACTAGTATGTCAAAAAATATTTTTGCTAATATCTGCTAAAATTCGCTAAAATTTAATATTAGCAAAAATATTTTTTTATGTTGTACTAGAAAAGACCATTAATCTCAATAATTATGTATTTTAGACCCTTTTTATGTAGAATTCAACGCTTTCTTCGAGTTCGGGAAGAAGTATCAACTGTTCCATTTAAAAAATTAAAGCTGACCTTCACACCTTGATAAAAGAAAGCAAAATAACATAAAACTGATGCCGTGCAACTTCTATCTGAAACATTTCTTCGCACAACAAACATTTTACAAGTTATCTGACGTCGTCGTGTTACGAGACTCAGCCTGTATATTCGATTAGATTCTCAGCTCTTTTCTCTCTTTCTCTCTCTCTCTCTCTCTCTCGTCCATGCACGCTCGTTTATTAGACCGTTTCATAACGCCGGGCCGCTAATACGTAACTATCCGGTCGAATGAGTCGATAGGTGGGAGAAGGTGCCAGCGGCAGAGCTGTTACAGCGTCTTGTTACAGTGTCACTGGCCCACCCCCACCCCCTCTGCGCGCCCGTCCGGCCCCATTTCGCTCTTTTCACTCGGCGAGGGAAAACGAGAGGGTGAATCCAGCGAGGTAACAGCCACGAGCGGGACGCCATTTGGTCTGGACATTAAACTGATATCGTCTTAGATTTTCCATTCTTCCTAAGTACTTGCACGACTTCCTTTTCCCCTATTACGTCGCCGGTTTTTATTGCCGGCGCTGATTTCGATCCGCTAATACGCGTGGAGGAAGGGGGAAAAACCCACACGCGATAAACGTTATCTCGCGGGGCTATCGAAACGATAGGATCGAAAGATTGTCGGGGATATTATCGACGGTGACTTTGGAAGAATTGTTTTAATAGGTCGCATTCACTTGTGGTCAAAATTGTCTACCAATTTATATCGACATCGATTTAAAGAGGTCATATCCATTTCGATTTTCAATACCTTTTCTTTTAATTAGATCATTACTTTTAATTTTTGATAATGAAATCACTTTATCAATTCTTGTAATTTTTTTTATTTAAGATATATAAATTTTTGTTATATAACAAATGTAATTTTATTATTTATATTTATGATATTATTTACGCTAATTATAGAATGATTATACTGAATATTTTAATCTCGGCTTTATTTTTAAACACTGCGTGAGGAGTCACGGGTGAAATTTTCATTACTTCTGGAAATGTTTAATGTTTTTTTTAATCAAACCTCTCTATTCTAGTTGTTCCCGTTTATAGAAACTGAATTAAACTTTCTATTTCTGTCTTTCTGTAGATTATTTCCAGATATAAATGACACTGACGAAGTTCATGACAGTTTGATAAAACATTTTAATCTCGTTGAGACGAGAGGACGTCGAAGTAGAAGAGGATATTTTGAAAATGTATCAGTAGCATTTCTTCTCGCGTTATTTCTATCATGTAAATTAACTAATTATATAATTCTTAAATATTCCAAAGTCTGTAAGCGTTCAATATTTTCACGTCTATTTATATCTGTAGACACGATGGAAATAAGGTGAGATTGCTGACGATCCAATAGCGTCGTTCTTGAGTTAAAATTTTAATACCTCGTGTAGAATTCACTGAATTTTAGGAACACCACACGAACCTGGTAAAACTTATAAATTTATAGAAAATATTACTTTTCGAAGAGATACTTTTATCTTCGCAAAGCGTTTCCTTGGATGAAAGTGTCGATTTTATTTTTCCTTGAGCTCACGTTTTAATGATGCATTTTTTTTTTTTTTTCAGAAAGAAAAAGGCTGCTTCAAATGCAAAATAACTTTTCGGATTAGTTATTCGAATAACTTCGTTCTTTTTTCATCGTGCACAGTTGCAGAGCGGAAAATTTGTTCGAAAGAGAAACAAAATGAATCGAAACTGTATCACGTATTTTACTAGATGAATATTTACAACAATACGATCTTTTGAACTTATTTAAGTCTCTTCGGAAATACTCTCTTCTACATTTGCCAATATTAATGGGCTGATCGATGCGCAAGCAACGCAGATTCCTTAAGCCATTAAGGCAGGTTCACATTTTAAAATTTCGACGACACTTGAGCTCTTGCGCTGGAATGACGTGCCACGCACACCGAGAATTCTTTGCTCCAAAATTGCAATATTTCCTCAGTTTTGAGTATATTTCAGTAAAACAAGATAGGCAAAAGAAACAATACATTTGTTGCCTCTCAGTAATTTCCATCCAGTGATATCGTACCGACGTGTTCAAAAAGAAAGCGACGAATTATCGACGTGTACGATTTTGGTCACTCGTTACGGTCCGCAATATCGGTTGCCATCGCCAGGTGGTGAAAACTGACAGATTTCATCGTCAAGCCGGAAATCTGCGGTGAAGTGAGCTTCGCCCGCTAGACTGCGCCCTCTTTGAATTTCCTTCCACCGGCGATGAAGGGACGGAAGAAAGGTCCGAATATTTATACGTTTGCTCGATATCGAATCTGGTTGCAGTTTCCGGCTATACCTTTGTTTGCGTATCGCCGGAATTTACATTGCAAATACGATCCCCTTGACTTTTGGATTCCGCGCGAGAGGAGAGAGCAGGGAACACACACACACACAGACACATATGTACGTACAGTATAACGATGTTCCCGATTCGCGTTAAATTGCAGACCCAACATGGAGTCCTCCTCCCCCCAACCCCTCACTCTATTCTGTGTTATCTCGCGCGCCGACCGCCCAGGCGACGTGCAAATTTTTGCTCGGCAATTTTATGCTGCAGTCTTGTATTACCTTAACGACCTTCTTCCCTCGTCTGTCGTCGAACATTTTTGTACATCGAACCGCACTTGCTTCACCTCGTACAGGCTGTTTCACAACATGTGGCGACTTCACCGCCGACAAACAACTTTGATACGAATATACTCACGAGTCCCATAGACACGTGCACCCGGATGAAAATGATTAAGAAGAAACATTTATTCTTTAACATTTGATACGTCATGCACGATAAACACTAGCCTATTGCGTAAAATATATTTCTCTGTAATTTTGCTAATTAATCGAGATGTTCGGTGACTCTTGACTGAGAGTTTTACAATACGAATGATAATGATAGACAGACGTTACATATAGGATTATATTAAGACAATTGAAGGGCAATACCAACAAGACAACTTTGAACGAGTTAGAACCTCAATGATGATAGAAGTTTGGTTGCCATTTTGTAAACTGTAGATGAACAATCGATACCAACATATTTATCACATTGTATTCATACGAATTCCCAGATCGTATTGAGAAGAGACGCTGGATCCATTCTTACCGACAATAAATCATTCGTAATAACGGTAATTAATGTAATTATTATCTCCAAGCAGGAAATATTAAAATATTACAATTACAACAAGAGTC
>NW_025109565.1:5358-8250 GCF_011392965.1 Frieseomelitta varia
GAAAAACGTTGAAAGCAAAACAGTTTAAAGTATTCTCCCGTGTTTTGAAATACCCTGTACATTGCGCGCGCTTCATCCACCGTCGCGCCTTCAGCCGCTAGAAGAAGTATTAAACCGTCGAGGGAGAGCGACGAGCAATTTCCACCGTTTTTACAAAAATGCTTATAAATCATTCGCGAATTTCATTACAAAATCATTGTCCGCGCTCGGTGCAACTACGCGCTAATAAACACGGTCCGAATCGGTCGCCTTTTCCTGCTAGAGCGTCGGCTGTTAAACTGCAACTTGTTTCGCCGATTGTATTAATTTCACGTTACCAGCGCGACGTTTCGCTTTATCGTTTCGTTATGATTTCTCGACTCTCTCCATTAACCACCGCCCTCGTCTTCGTCTCTGAACCCTCTTCCGGCGTTTCTCACACCATCTTAAGGCGCTGGCTTTGAGACTCGCGCGCTGCTGTGCAAACGTTTGCTCAGCGTTAAAGGATGAAAATAATAAGTCGAAGGAACGAACGGTGTTCGCGAACCTGCGCGAGACTCGACGACGATTGCTCATCGAGCGTCGCTTATTGTCTCAATTATGAGAACTCGAGCGAGAGTGGCAGCCATGCTCCAAGTCCTCCCGCTTCCTCCACGGTCGTTCGTTTACCGTTTCCACTCGCGAGCGTGAGATCGTCGTGCTCGATCGCGCAGAGCTAACAGAGGGTTCGCTGTCACGCGACGAGTTTCTGTCACCTCCTGAATCGGTGACCACGTGTATAAATTCTCTCGTATCAGCGGGTTTTTATACGCTGTACGGGGAATTCGTAGTTGCGAGAATGCATGGGATATGTAAATGCGTATAAAATATAGAAAGTGCGATACCTTTTGTATATATAACATTATATATTTATATGTTATTATATTATTATATATTATATTATACGTTATATATTATATGTATATAACATATTTTTAATATATATTTTAATATATGTTTTTATAATATGTATTATAAATATTATAAATATATAATATATATTTTAATATATATTTTTTATATATTATAACATTACCGTAACCTTACAAAATTTTCCAGCCAGATTCTGTATACTTTAATTATGTTCTCTAGAAAAGCTGGAATTGCATCTACTTGTCATTGCACTTCGAGTGTAGAAAATTTTAGGATTCAAAAATTTTCAGTGGTATATTCTTGCTTTTCCCTTCGGATAAAGTAAATATATGTATTTCTGAGAAATACTGCGTCTATAGTTTTAGCTACAATTACAATTACAGACAATAATTCAAGATACTAATCACAAAGAAAATATTTATATTTGCATAAGGAAGTTGTTCATTATTTCGTTTATGCACTTCCCTGAGAAATTTTAACTATAATCGTAATTAATTGCAATCTTAATGCTACAATACAAAATATTAATATCACAAACGATATATTTACATTTGTCGTTATTTCTTTCATGAAATTCTCGTGCGAAAGAGTATTTGCTATGATATTCTTCACAAACGATTCCATTTTTTTTTTTTTTCTTTAATTATTAATATCCGTAATTTACTTGCTCCTATTAATGCTGATAGAAACATATTGTGTGATTAAAATCAGTATAAATAATATTTTAATATTGCGAATGTTTTTTTTTTTTTTAGTTGCCTGTAACAACATTTATTTGGACAATGTTTTCTGCAGTAAAATATTTCAGCTTTAATAGCTTACTAATATTTACTCTATAACCTTTTAGCTTTTAGTTTGGCATCAATGCGTTTTCAACAAGATTTGTATACGGGATTCGTACAAATTTCACCCATTATCAAAATGAATTTTATTCCATTGTTTTTAAATTCTTTGTTTTTCAATTTGCAGATGACATTATCCTGTAACGAATGGAATATTTCTGAATCGTGAATAGGAAAAATGAGAATGATATTATTCTCGATGAAGTTCGAAAAAACGAATTTGCGGTTCGTAAAAAGGAATCTAATTGGCATACACGATAATTAGAATTGGTGTAGTACGCGTGTTACATTATTTAAACGTTATTTGGTATTATATTAGTAATTATGCATTTATTTAAGTATTAATACTTAATTATATTATGCAAGTGTTAATTTACATAGTTTAGATTAGAATTTTTAACGTGCAAATTCACATATCTATTTCGTCTTCCTTACTGTTAGTAGTATAGATCGATGTCAAACGGAGCGCAGTAGCACAAGCACATTTTGATCAGACAAGCTCTCCACAAAACTTTAAAAGATTTTCTTTCGATCTGGCAATTTTGTAATACTGTATCGACATGTAAAATTCGACAATAAAGAAATGAACAAATACGAAAACAAAACATGTGGATGTGCAACGATTTCGAATTACACGATATTAAGATTAGAAGATTAAAATTGGCAAACTTTATGGACATCTTAAATATTATAAACCTTTGTCGTTCGCTAAAACCACTGTGATATTAAAACATAAAAGTTCACTTTTTGTCTATTATCACGAGCCGCGAAAGTCATTTATATCGGGCAAATATTTCAATTTGATTTGAATCGAAATAGAAGAAGCACACGTGTCCTGCTACGCTCGAAAGAAATTTCGCGGTGCGTTGGTTTATGAACACTCATTTGTAGCTGGAACATCGCGGTTCTAGAACCTCGTTTCCGGCACGGTGGAATCGGCAATTATACTTTCAAAGGTTGCAACGCGTTTAAGCAACTTTCACGGTTGGAACGTTTTTCAATTTATTTCCTTCTCCCTCGAACGGAGCGTCGTATAATCGTTCCCCGTCCGTTTTGAATTAAAGCGTTCATAAAATACAGTTTGCCGTTGTTTCTCGGATGGTAATGGCGCTCATCAGAAAGCCAAGTTTTACGTCGTAACAATTTACTTGAGAAAAAA
>NW_025109566.1:0-8278 GCF_011392965.1 Frieseomelitta varia
AAAAAAAGTAAAAAGTGAAAAGTCGGATAAGAGGAAAAAAAAAAAAAAAAAACGAGTGATATCCGACAATGTCCGATAAGATTAGTCGGCACACACATAATCTCCCAATTTGTAAATGAGCGAATCTACATTATGATTAATGTTGAACCCAGCACGTAGTACAGTGCGTCATCGTAGCGGTAAAGACTATCGGAAACATAGTCCTCGTCACCAGCCTCCTGCAGTTCGTGTTCGCCGTCATTGGCGTACAACTGTTCAAGGTAGGATTGCCAGGCCCCGCACACTAAAAAACGGTCCTGGGACATTCCTTCGAACCTCTCGTAGTACACTAGAGTGGCATAATATACAACCGATACCCCCCTCGATACCCCCTCATTGTCAGCCACACCCCCCCCCCCCCACCGCCCCACCCCAACCCTCTTACCATCCGATATATATGCATATATTACTGTCATTCTCGTTCATCCATTACTTCACATACCTACCGTTTGATGCAACGCCGAAATAATTCACCATCACCAAAATTCACTACTATTACTATTACTACTACTATTACTACTACTACTACTACTACTACTATTACTACTACTACTATTATTACTACTACTACTACTACTATTATTACTATTACTATTACTACCAGATCGTCTACCACCTCGGTACGCCTTTGCTCGACGTCCATTCTCCGCCATTGTTCCTCGCGTTTTCTCTTCTCGAACCTCAGCGCCTCGTGTCGAGTCTAATCGTGAACGCGATCGTCTCGTTTCCTCCCTGTTGGAAAGCCAAAAGGAACAATGGCGGAAAGGCGAGGGCACGAAGCATAAACGTTGTTTTTTCCGACAGATGCACCTCTGGGTACCTTCCCTGTGAAACGAGTTGTGTTGCGTGTAACTTAATCCCATTGGGTTTCTTGTTGTCTCGGCACTGTCTCCCTCTCACTCACTGGAATCATTACCTTGATTTCTCCTCCCCCTTCTCGAACGTTTCTCTTTCTTTCTGTCGGTATTACGTGTATAACCAAGTCGAACGAACGCGATCGCCCCCATCCGCGAGATACTTTTACGCTGTACACACTGTAGCTCTTTTGTCTCGATGATTTTTCAACTTTTGCGATTAGGCTTGCAATGACCATTGAGCGGAGACCAGCCAGCCGCGTTACTTTCAAATAGATTCGAGTGTCGTGCGTTTTTCTTTCTTTTCTCTTTCTTTCTCTCTTTCTTTTTTTGGCGTAAAAGACTGTTGCGTGGGGGCTCGTATCGCAATCACCTTTACAGGAGAAACTAATCGCTTTCATGGTTTTTATTCCCATCGAACGATCGACTCTCGTCCAAACGTTCGATGCGCATCGTTCGTGGAACAACGATGTCGCAACTCGTACGCACGTGATCAACAGAAACGAGGGAGAGGCCGCTCCGCGCGACCGAGCCTTTATTTTCATCCTTTGCGTGCGTGAGGTCGACGTATCGGTCGAACGATCTCCCCCCCGAGTGTGTGATCCCGCGATCGTTGCACATCACATTGATCTAGCAAATCGTTTCTAGCGAGATGCATCGTCTCCCTTGCGAAAATCGTCCATGCGATTCTCTCTGCTGTTTCGAGTGACACTCCATGATCCATATGACGTAAACGCATACGTACGTACGTACACTACGTATAGATAGTAGGGTGGGTCAAAAATCACTAGCAAGTCCTACTAAAGTAAATCCGTAATTTAATTTTTTCTTATATTTTGATATTTTATTGAAGAAAAAAAAAAAAAAAAAGAACAAGTGAGAAGAAATTTCGGCCCACCAGGTATGTACGGATGTACATATGTACGTACTAAACACAAGGTGTCCGACATGAAGCTAACCGCGCACAATTTTCTCTTAAATTATTCGCTGTAGAGAAAAATGTTTCGAAGGCGACTCGAATGCTTGCTTCGGGAGGGACACGAATCAAAATCAGTCCTTGAAATCTCGGAAGCATGGCCATCTAGACAAGATTTGTATCATAAGTGTGTCCTTTTCGAAACAACGTAAGTTTTATTTGAAACATTTTCCTCTGTATGCGAATAGGGTAATTATTTATAAAAAGGGGGGGGAGAGGGTCTCACCGATTTCGACGATTTTTGAATATGTCGTAGAAATCGACATTTTCAACAACTTTTTCCTATACGTACAACCGCCGCTAGGCCTTAGTTTCCGAGATTTTTGCAAAAAAACATATAATATAACGGGTGTACTTTCAAAACTCGCTTCGTGGCGGCCGGAATAAAAGAAACCTAACCCGAACCTTGCTTAAACTTAACTATTGTACCTAGTAACTAATGTAATGGATTCAGGTTAGGTTTTTCTATTCCGGTCAGACTACTCAGATCGAGTTTTTAAGTACACCCGTTATACGCAGCCACCTCGACGTGTCTATAGCAATGATGGCGCACCTATGACCCGCGGACTTTTTAAACGACCCACGCGTTGATTTTTATAAACTTATCATCGTATATATAAAAGAATTTTCATTATTTTTCGAAGCCCTCTTTTCAAAAAATGTTCAGAAAATTACAAGTGTTCGGTTAGAGCTTAAAAGTGAGAAATAAATGCATAATTGTGTTTTATGGAGGATTTACGATTTTGGTTATGTGTACATATAGGTATTTTAAGTCTTAAATGTTATATGAGTTAGTTGTGTCCAAAAAATTTTATATAGCGCTTACGATTGAACAGATGTGATAAACACTAAAAAACAGACTAGATCCCATTCTCAGAATGCTAGTGTTTTATATAATAAAAAAGAGAACAGACAATAAAAAATATTAAGAAATGAAGTATATATATATATATATATATAATGCAGGGGTGACTGCAGGGCACGATGTCACCCCTTTTATATCAATTTTTTGACGTCGACTTTTATTTTTTGCTCGTCACTTGCAACAGTAAAAGTTGTAAAACAAAAAGGAAACGTAAGCTTTTTAGAGGATTATAAATGTGAGAACAAAAGTAGTTTTTAACCATCCTCCCCTCCCCTTTTCCAAGTGACGCCACTGACTTAGTGACCCACCTGCTAGTACTAAAAAAAAAAAAATGAACAAAATTTCACCTTCTCAAAAAGGTTCGCCGTTCACTGATCTATAGAAATCGCAAACAATCGACGACGCAACGCTCACACACACGCTGCCACAGACGCGTAGCTATAGGCAATATTCATTGTGCTAGTAGCAATAGTTTTTTGCAAAAATCTCGGAAACTAAGGCCGAGCGGCGGTTGTATGTAGGAAAAAATTGTTCAAACTGTTGATTTCTACGACATATTCAAAAATCGTCAAAAATCGACGAGACCTCCCCCCCCTCTTCCCCCTTTTCTAAATAATTACCGCGAATTGGTAAGTTTTAAGTTGGTCAGCTTCACGCGACATATAAAAGGCATCCCACGCCTGTTTATCGAAGCTATCGTGCCGGTGGCTAACGCAATATAGGAAAGATGACTCGTAATCTACAACTCCGCCGATAAAGCAGGCAGTTACTTTCGTTTCCTCTCATTTTTTTGTTCCGTTTCGAGCAATAGACACATGTATACGTATTACTTGTATACATACATTATATGCTACGCTACGGCATGCCGATATTTACATATATTACAAGTAGTGTGTTCCGAACAATTTACATGATAGACGAGTGACCGGGGGGAAGATGAGATGGTAGCTCGAAAGATATAAAAGGTAGATAGAGACGGAATGGAAGTTTTGCTCTGTCGCACACATACACCTACATACCCTCTTATACAATATATGTGTGTGTATGTGTGTATGTGTTGCCACTTCTCCCAGGAGGAAACAATCTTACGGAAAGCGGCTTCTCGCAAGATCTGTTTATATTATGGTCCTTGGTCTTTTTTTGAACTTTGGCTTTCGTATCTTTGTTTCTTTCCCCTTTGTTACCCGACTACTTTTCTCTTTGTCTCTCTTTCTCTTTCTTTTCTCTCTCTCTCTCTCTCTCTCTTTCTCTCTGTTTGTCTTTCTCTCTCCCTTTTCTTTTCCCCTCTCGTCTACTCTTCTTTTTGTTTCCCTCTCGCTCTTACTTTTTTGGTCACTCGAGACTCCACTTTACTTTAGTCGCGAGACTAAAAAGTCATCAAAAGACACGCGGAAACGAGGAGAGAGCAACCGTTGCCGAACACGCGCGTCGGCGGTCCCCCGAGATCATTTCTCGCGTGAATCTGTGAAACGAGAAACGAAACGAAACGAAACGAAACGAAAAAAACGAGCAGTCGCGAAACGCAATGGAACGAGGCGTCACGCGTGAACGGAGGGCACCGTTTGCTCGATACAGAAGCAGTGCTGGCATTAGCTGCCAACATTATTACGAGCTCGACAATGGTTGGTCGAGAATCGTACGCGTGCTTTTGAAACGGATTGACACAGCCGCCAATATACTACATACTATGTATGTACTTGACACGACACGACACGACACGATATTGTACGACACACACACACACACATACACAAACACACACAGTGAAACTCATATGCAGGCTGCGTGGTTAAAAACCGATAGTAGAGGATTGTTTGAAAATTGCATGCTTGTGCCGGCTGAGCGTTGCAGTGGTGTGTCGCCTATATTAACACGAGAGAAAGGAAAGGGAAAGAAAGAAGGGACACTCCTTTGTTCCGCGGCTCTTTTCGAACTTCTATCGTACTATCGTCTCGAGCTCGAGATTCCAGACAGAATTAGAAATTGTCTAGAGAATGTAGAAAGAAATCGAACGCGCTCGCGTGTCCATTGTTGTGTCTCGTCGACTTGCACAATTGCCTCGATACGAAGCATCACGGCATCACTTCTCTGTCCGGTCTGCTCGCACAATTCTCTCCCGTCACGATCTGGATTCGCGTCAGAGTTAACTTTTATTGGTATTTCACGACGTACGACCGTCCCTCGGACAAATCGCCCCTACACTTTCGCCACTCCGTTAGTTAGCGAGTCGTTTTTGCAAGTGAAATCATTCGACGAACGTACAGGGTGTAAAGAAAAGTTTGTTCGCGGCTGTCACGAGTGAATTCTACACGTTTCGTTTGATGGAGACACGTGCAAGGAACCTGTTGCAAAATTGACTTTGACCTTGAATTTTTTTCTCTTGTTGCGTTGTATTCTACTCATCAGGAAGGCAAAACTTTTCCGAGCAGCCACACACGTCGCAACCTAATAGCTCTCTTGAAAAAAATGGAAGAATAGTTGAACGCTGCGTGCGTTCTAACAGCGACTTTACGATTGTGGACATATAGCATGGATGTGATGTTTATATTTCGAATATTCGTTGAGAATAGGTTTATCATTCGATCATGTAGACTCACACCGATGCTACAACTATGATAAAAATCTTAGGTTAGCGAAACCTAATCTAAAACTATAAAGTCGCTGTTAGGACGCACGCGTCCGCAGTGTTAATTCATTAAGAAACATTTTTTGCCAGTTTTCAAGAGAACTATTGGACAATCTTGGAAAAGTTTTACCTGCCTGATACAATTGTTCATCTACGATGCATAAGAAAATTTTTTTTCGACCTTGAAGTTTCAAGGTAAAGATCAATTTTGGTTCTTTGATCAATTCTGGTATTTCCATCAAATCGAAAATATATACTGATTATACAGCCACGAATAAATTTTTCTTTCCACTCGTACAGTGTGTTTAACTCTTTCGCTCGATTTTGACACGTACTGCACGTAGCGGATTCTCGGTTTTGACAAGATTTGAAGATGTTTGATCAATCGCGAGCAATCATAGGCTGCGAGGGACACGTGTCTTGACAATGGAAAGTCGTCAAAGACTAATATGGAGGTCTTTACCTATCTTGTATGCTGGAAAGCATGTCTGGTCGCGTCCAAGCAACAGTCGGACACACTATTAACACTGGAAAACTATCAAAGTGGTCAGAATGACCGATTTATAATTTTTGTTAGAAATTTTATAGATGCACTTCAGAGATACGACGTTTTTCTATCTTTTTTGACATTAAATGTCTTTAATGGACAATTCTATGCTCTAGTCGTCGGTAGTTCTAGCGTCAATCGCATAATAGTAGTTTAGATAGTAAATCGATGTTTCGATCTGTACAAAAAAGTTTTCAGAAAAGGAAAATTTTTTCTCAGCGAAAATGGCATCCACGTTCTCGTTAAACACACTGTACGTACTCGTTGCCTCAAGCTCGAAGAAACTGTTAGACTCGCGTCTCAAACCTCTGTCAACAGCGTCAAATCAAATTTTGAACAACAAATTTTAATCACACGGCAGCAGTGAAATTTTCAAACGTTCCGCGCAATAGAATGCACAGAACGAGTTGATAAATTTCGACTGTTGTCAAATTTAATGGCGACTACGTTGGAGATCACGACACGATGTCAGATTAACTCTCGAGTCGGTTCGAAAAATGGCTAGAAATCGCGCATCGATTACTCATCGAGGGAGCTTGACGAGAAAATTTAGACAACTGGTAGTGTATAGTTCGTGTTCGTTGCTTAGTTCAATTAGCGATTAGAATCGTCATAGTGAGGCAGATGATGTAGTGAAGACGCGTAGTTCCGCCCGATTTATTGTCGTTACACGTTACACGATCCTTGACAATCACATGCACGAGCATCCACCGGACGTCGATGCGTCGTCGACGATCGTTCCGGTCTCGTTATCCTTCACATCTAACCAACCGATCGTTCGAGCATTTTTCTTCGAAAATGTTACGATAGTTGAGCTTCGAGAGAAAATCGGAGAAAATCGGATCGTTGAGCTTCGAGAAAAAAATCGGAGAAAATCGGATCGTCGTGCTTCGAGAAAAAAATCGGAGAAAATCGGATCGTCGAGCTTCGAGAAAAAATCGGAGAAAATCGGATCGTCGAGCTTCGAGAAAAAAAATCGGAGAAAATCGGATCGTCGAAAAAAAAATCGGGAAAAATTTTCGCGGCAGCAGCGTCGATCAGTGTGGAGAAACGAAGAACGAGGAAACGAGCGCCGGAAGCTCGAGCAACTTTGCGCCGGTTCGTGGGACTAGTTCGGGCTAGAAAGAGTGGGGGAAAACACACATGGGTCCCTATACAGCTTGACAGGTTCTCGGTGAACGAATAGTGACACATTTACTGGCCAGATGATGAATGAAATACCCTAGAAAGGGTTAGTTGCATACGTATTAGTAACGTATAGTTTGCGATAGTTTGCGACTTTTGTTGAACATGTTTGCAAAAAACGATTGGACGATTAGCGTAAAAGAATCGGAAGATTATACGTCCTTATATATAGATTAGTTCGTTCGCGTGTTTAATTTCTTGCGCTGGAATGACGTGAAAACTTGGAATATTTTCTCATTTAAGTATATTTAAGTAAAACAAAATAGGCAAAGCAAATAATAAATTTATTACTCCTCAGTAACTTCTATCCAGTGATATCGTGTCCGGCGAGTTCAAAAAGAAAGCGACGAATTATTGTATACGGTATTTGGTCACTCGTTATGGTCCGCAATCAGTTGCCAGCGCAAGAGGTTACGACATAGTGCTTCCATCGATCAAAAGCGCTTGACGCTAGAATTATCGACCATTAAAGTATAAAATTTGCTTTGGCATTGAAAACAAAAAGGAAAAAAAGAAATAAAGGAACTTTATATAATACAATGGAGTGTACAAGCTTTTATTCATATATCTTACGAAAAATTATCGAAATCTTTTAAAAATAATTGCGTCTCTGTAAAATGTCAAAGGAAAGTTAAAGTCAAATTGATCATTTTTGACAACATTTTGGTAGTTCCAGCGTCAAAGACGTAGCGAAAGATTTTTGCAACGCGATATTATTATACCGTAAACCCTGCCGTCAGAGAATTCGATGTTTTTTTCCTCCCTCTTTTCTCTCTTCTCTATCTTTCCCAATTTTCTCCAATTGTTCTCCGAACACGACCGCGCGCGCTAACCTAAAAACAGCTCGACTTGAAATTTATTCTGAGAACAGCGTGTTCGAAATCGACCTGACGTCAGTGTGTATGGCAACGTACGTCCGTCCGTACGATTGACACGAGGCGACCCCAGACGATAAAAGACAACGAGACTTTCGTTGTAGCCGACGGCGCGACGGTCGAGAATGCCAGCCGAGAAATTACGATCGAGATTAGATGTTATTCGACGAGAGAGAACACGTTGTCCCGTACACGAGGCCCCATAGGTGCATTGCCGAGGAAAAACATCGAGCACTGGTGGGTTGGATGGATGGCGAGGGCTTAGTTCACGATCACGAAAAGAAAGATTCAAAGAGGAAAGAGCAAAAAAA
>NW_025109567.1:0-8289 GCF_011392965.1 Frieseomelitta varia
TCTCGTCTCGTCTCGTCTCGTCTCGTCTCGTCTCGTCTCGTCTCGTCTCGTCTCGTCTCGTCTCGTTTCGTCTCGTCTCGTTTCGTCTCGTTTCGTCTCGTCTCGTCTCGTCTCATTTCGTCTCATTTCGTCTTTATTTCGTTTAGTTTCAATCCTATTCCTTTGTACTTAATCGTCCTTTCCGAAGTTACGTTCTGCAGTGTCAAAAATCTGCATTTGTAAATGTCGACGTGGTGCACGTTTAATAATATCGATCTAGTTGTACTGACGACGATATTCATCGCGCATATTCCTTCTTACATCTGAGTGTGATGAAGAATTTTCACATTCTACTTTTTAAGGTTGCAACATGCTTCAAAAGAGCTTCAGAAATGAATAATAAATATTAATTTTTAAGTTTTCCACTTATTTATTTTCGAATATTTGTAATATTTGTTTTGTCGATCGCAATGGACTGTGCACTATCGTACTTTTAATATCGTTTCGTAAACATATTTAAGTGACCAAGCCTGGTAATTTACAAATATTACTAATTAAACAAATATTTGTAAACCGGATGATTGAAGGGGACGAAGAAGTTGCAGGTTTGTGAAGAAGGAAATGTTTTCAAGAATTGTGTTAAAAAAAAAAAAATAGGAGAAAAAAGAAAAGAGAAACCTGCACGAGATATTAAGTTTGACGATTGAACTGCGCGAAACAAAGAAACGCTGATTTTTTTCCTTGGAATTTTTTCCTGTTTCTATGAGGAGAAATTTTATCAAGGGATGATATGAAAGGATTAAGAGCAGACAGATAGACGAAGAAAATTCCAGGCGACCGTGTTCTGTGAATCTACTAAAACGAGTCGAAATAATAGTTCGCTGTTAATAACATTCTCTTTGTCTGTATATTTGTTTCAGAGAGGGGAAAAGGCAGGACGGAAATCGAGCGGTTCTACGCTCGTTCTAGCAGAGAATTCACTACCATGCGACGAGATGGACTGTACGAGTGTCCCAGTTGTCACAATCTTTACAAGTGGAAGAAATCGATGTTGTCGCATTTGCGGAATCAGTGCAAACAGCCACCGCGCTTCGAGTGCCCTCACTGCACGATGAAAAACTACCAAAAGTCGCACATGATCCGTCACTTACGCGTACATCATCCTCAACTCGCGCAAATGTTCTGGGACCGAAAGCTCAACGTTTTCTTCCGATTGTAACCGACTGTTCCATATTTCGTCTTTCGTTGTTGTCTTCTCGATTGTTGCTTGCAATAAAGCATCGTGCTGCGTCGAAGAAAAAAAAGAAAAAAAAGAAAAAAAAGAAAAAAAAGAAAAAAAAGAAAAAAAAAGAAAAAAAAGAAAAAAAAAAGAAAGAAACGAAGAATAAAAGAAAAAAGAAAAAAAAAAAAAATACGAAGTTGTTCCTCCCCTTGTACGAGATCCATCCGTACGATCATAGTGCATCTTGGTGTGTGACAGGTGACAAGCACCAGGGTCTCAAATTGTTTTAATTGTTTCTCCAATTAAATATTGTCTAACGAACAACCCAGCTGACGCGGGGACACACTGTTTCTCCGAGGAACCGAGCTCTTTTTAACGATGTCGTTGCGACCGTACAGTGTGAATGCTTCGTGGAAAAAAGAGGATCGCACAGCAAGCGTTGTTTAGCTCTCGTGCGTGTCGAGTTTGCGCGACAGAGCAGAAAAAAAAAAAAAAAAATATTTCTTGTAAGATTGTAATTTTGAATTGTGAACGTAGTTTCGAAATTTCGGTGGATGGATCGCGAAGAAGCGTTCGAAACGCAGTTTCCGTGGAATGCGTTGCGCTGGTGCTTTCTCCGCGGTTATTCGATGGCTAGTCGACAGTTCCTAGAGGCGGCTCTGTGACCACAACGAACGAGTAATTGAAGCTAATTGATTATTTTTCGCGGCGGACACAGAGCTAGCTAGTAGGACTACTAAGTAATGGTATCTACGAGGGACGGTAGGTTGTTGTTTGTCCCTCGAGTCGAGTCGTTGGAGCCTCGCGGCGCGACGCATTCGAACGGAACGTCGACCTCAACTCCGTGAGCTGTACAGCATCTTCTGTACAGCGGTCGAGAGAGAGTATGCTGTTCAGTATTTATGTCTCCGTGTTTCAGGGTTCCATATTCTACCGCCTGCGCACGGACAGAACCTAATCTTCAAGAGCCGTTCGGGATCGATTGGGAAACGTTGTTTGGAATCGGGCAAAACTGTGAAACGGAGGAGCTTAAAGATAAACGCTTCCGACAAGAAGAAGCCGTTTCAGTGTCAAAAGTGCGGTCGCGGTTTCACCCTGAAGAGAAACAAAGATCGGCATGTGAATTACGAATGCGGCCACGAACCAAGATTTCAGTGTCCTTATTGCGGTCTACGCAGCAAGCAAACGTCACCGGTCTACGCTCACATCAGGAAAAAACATCCGGAAGAGGAAGTGTTTATCTTCGACATGAAGCTTTGAACTCGAACACTCGACGACGAAATTCATCGACGAACCATTCGTTCTGCGCTCGATCTAGCTCAGTGTTAACCGAGACGTGTCGCTTTTTCGATCTTCTACTCGCTTTCTAAGGAAACGTATTTCTCTACAGCACGCGCGCTCATCTTGGAAGATCTTTTCAGCGCCACACGAACCCTATCAACGTTGCATTTAACCTTCGAACGACAATTATGTGTAAATATTTTGAGTAAAAATGCATGCGAATTTACACACGAAATACATGCACGCCAATGATCCTTCCTAGTTTAACAATTCTCTTATCGTGTTGTACGAATTTCTGCTAACGTGCACGCCAATTGTTCGAGTTGTCGATCAGTAACCTTTCATCTGCATTCCTCCGTGCACGAATGCCTAGTTGAACATCAAGGATGTCGTCGTCATCACCCGAAGACAACGGTACACAACGATCTCCATTCAGTAGATATAATAATTATCGTTAACGTAGCCTAAGACGTATTTTTCTCTAGTACATATTAAAAAATTAAAAATAAAGTCCGTTAAAATTGCGCGATTTTGCCGCGCTTGTTCTCTTTGAAATTAAAAAAGAAACGAAAAAAACTAGAAAGGAAAAAAAGAAAAAAAGGAAAACAAAAGAAAAGAAAAGAAAAGAAAAAATAATATAGCTTGAGAGAGGCGTCCGGAAACTGGCTCGATGTTTTCATCTAGAAGATCATCCGCAACTTTCTAAGGTATCCTTCTTTTCTTTTTCCGTTTTCAGTGCTTTCCGATTCGTACGATCTCTAATTAAAACCGAATCGTATCGAATCGAATCGAATCGAATCGAATCGAACCAAACTGACCCGATCCTATCCGAGCCCAGTCGTGTCTGATCTGATTTAGATCTAGCCCGATTGTATCGCAATGCCTCTGAACGAGAGAACGATCGATGGCGATCGATTTCTCTCGGTTTTCGGCGATTTCCAGCGATCCCGATCACTTCCCAAATCCGTCTGACTTTATTTCCGCGATTCGGCTAACTAGCGAATCTTGAAGTTTCAGGTTTCTACGCTGCGGCGCCACAATTGGATCTAAACTTCGTTTTACAATCTTGTAAAGCATTCGAGAACGAGGGAAGCAACAGGGAAGTTGGTCAGACTGATCCCAGTGGCGCGTCCGTGCCGAGATCTCTGCCGAATTACTATGCACGGGTGAAGAACACGTACGCGAAGGGATCGTTCGCTGACTGCTTCAGAAAGCCATTCGGTTGCCCGAAATGCGGAAGATGTTTCACCGTGAAGGGCAACATGACCAGGCATCTCAAGTACGAGTGCGGCCAAGCACCGAGATTCCAGTGTCCTTACTGCGAGTTCCGTAGCAAACAAACGTCCAACGTGATGTCTCATATCCGTACCAGGCACACAGGTCAGACAGTTTACGTGGTGCATCTCGAAAACTGAAGGGTCACCGGCAGTCGAGAAGATATGACCCGAGAGATTTAAGTTCGTGTTCTTCTTGCTTGCTGGAAAAAGAAAAACGAACAACGTCGTAAGAAGAAAAGAGAGAGAGAGAGAGAGAGAGAAAGAAAGAAGAAGAAAAGAAAAAAAAAAAAACGGCCGAGAGAAGGCGACGCGAGGTGCGAGTGTTCGATTATTTTACAAAGTCACAAGACAATCGACCGCTTTTCGCGTTAATGGTTCCCTACGGCAGACTCGATCTCCGTCCCTTTCGAGATCCATCTGTCGTTGATGAAGTGTCTCAAAAGCTTGCTGTTCGCTTTGGAAACGTACATAGGTATCTCCGAACGAACGCAACCTCTTGCGATTTTCCCTCGATTAGAAAAATAATTTATACACACACTTTACATACATACGTACATGTATACATACATATGTATGTACACACACACACACACACACACACGCATGCACACACGTACATACACACGTGCAATGTTCCTGTAATCGTGATACAATCGGCCATGATTCTGACGAAAAAATAAATCGCAAGAGAAAAGAATAACTTTATTTGTTTAAGGCTTCCGAAAATGATCAAGTTTGAAGATTCATCGCTTATACTTAAATTTAGCTAATTATGGACTAGTCGGAAGTGACTAATCAAGATACTAACGATACAATTTTCTCACGACGTTTTCAACAAAGCGTTACGTTTGAAAATTTACTAACAAGTCAATTTGTAACACGCTTGCAATGCTAATTCTTAACCAAACATGTTTGAACTTTGTTTTCGTGGAAATGGGACCTTAAATAACAAAGTTCTACTCTACGTTTTTCACTTAATTTCGCAATAAGAAAGAACAATCATTCCTGTCCAATTCGTAATTAGCCAGATTCGTAAATAATCCCGTGAAATTTTCAAACTCAATTTCCTCGAAGAAAGTGAAAGCAAATCGTGTATGAAAAAATTGCATTCTTTCCTTTCAGTTTATTTCTACGTGCGGAATCACTCTAGTCGCTTGCACGATCGCAGGTGTATCCTGTATATCTATACACACTGACACACGCCCACATTTACTTGCCCACGTCACACGTATATACGAATACCATATGTGCATATAATATATATGATACATATATTTTCCGTTGTTATTAAATTTTTAAATGTTTTATAAAATTAAAGAATGATCGTTTACGAGATCTCTTATCGTGGAACGAAACAATGCTCAAAATGAATCTCGAATTTTAGGGTATTGCGATCGCCCGGTTAGTTAGTTTGTTGCACGTTGAAATTGCTCGTGTTTTTTACGAATGGTTTTTGTCGTTGACGACGGCAGTTTACTCGAGAGAAGTCGAGAACGGAAAGATGTTTCAAGTACAACTGTGTTTAAAGTTCCACGATGCGTACGCGCCATCGCGCGAAACGTTCTTCGATTCCTAGACGTCCTATTAGATGAAATTGTATGTTTTCTAAAGTGGAGAGAGAGAGAGAGAGAGAGAGAGAGAGAGAAATAGAAAAGAAAGAGAAATCGATGGAAACGCTAGTAATAATAATAATAATAAAAATAATAATAATAACGACATCCTTAACGTTCATAGTAGCGAAAGAAATCGACTTTAACGGACTTTCATTGTCGACGAAATCAAGCGAGCTATATAGGATCAGGAGATAGAAAGGGAGAAAAAGGAGAGTAAATGCGTGTTCATCAAATACTATTTAAAAAAAAAAAAAAAAGTTGTTTCGGATAATTCTGTGTCCGGCATATTGTTGGATGTTTGCGGAATAAAACAGAGAGGAGACGTGTACCGTTTGATCGATCGGCACGTTCTCTATTTCAAGACTGAATGGTACAGGGTGAAAACGGTCGAGGCAAAATGTGTTCTTTCGCTTTTGTTTCTCGTCGAAACGAATGAAAGAATTGCGATGAGAGATAATACTGAGCATTTAAGGCTTTGAAAATCGAACGAGCTGAGAGAACAGCCGGCGTACAAACTTACGAATGTTTGGTGTACAGCCATTCACTTCGCCAGAAGCACCGCCGCGCTTCGAGACGTTATCTTCGATTTCCATTTTCTTCTACCTGCACATAGACGTTAGTGGCCGACTGTTTTTGTTGCTGTGATATAATTAATGATGTTGTAGCGTTAAGTGCGTTTATTGATAACTGTGTGCGCCCGATAACAAGTACGAACAAGTTGTTCTTTCTCCGTTTGGTCGGTCGCGTACGACCGATCATTTCCTTCGGGACATTGACTAAAAAATAAATGTTCGCGAATTACATTCGATGTCTGAACAATTACTTACTACTCCTCACTTTCCATGATGTTTTTGTGATCATATGTCGTCATCGCTGTGGAATTGTAAGATACAAATAAAATCGATGTTCAAACACTCCATCAATTCTATCTCCGCTTGATTATGATAAAAGAGACGAAACAACGTTTGTAACGTCTCTTTTATCATAAACATACCATTGGTATTTATCTGTTTCTTTCTTTTTCTTCTTCTTTGGTTTCCATTTCTTATTGCATTTTTACTTCTTTGTTCTTCTCTCCTGTCTCTGTCACTCACGTTGCATTGCCAGATTAAGAAAATCCATTGTTCCAATCGGTACACATTTTTTGCTTTCTTCTTGCCTTATTTCCTTTTTATTGGATTTTGTGTTTTGAAAATATTATCGACCCGTTATCGTTGTTCGGCTGATCGATCTCTTTGGCCGACAAACGGGTGGAGACGAACGGGGAATTGGCGCACGAGTCCTATTAGTTGCGTGTCAAACGTTTTTGGACGGACGTTCACCGTACTTTGTTTTTTCTTTTTCAGATCTGAGCATATTGGACTCGCTGATGAGCATGGTAACGCCCGGGAACAACATGAGAAGCGACCGCTCGCTCTTTTACTGTCCCAAGTGTCTGCACGGCTTCACGTTGAAAAGTAACCGTAATCGACATTACAAGTACGAATGCGGACACAAACCTAGATTCCAATGTCCTTACTGCGAGCTGAAGAGCAAGCAGACGTCCCAGATCTACTGCCACATACGCAAGAAGCATCCCAACGAAAGAGTTTGCGTGATTGACCTCAAGTTTTAATTAAGATGACGACGACTATCATCGTGCAACATGTATTGTACCTACTCTCAAGCATAGTAATAAATGTTTCATTCGATCACGATTTTCCTCCCACGTCCTTGTATGTGCGATGGACAATTTTTCGTTTTATTTTATTTCTCTTACAGAGAATTTGAAAGAGAGTGACTGACTGAGTGAGTGAGCGAGCAAGTGAGCGAGCGAGCGAGCGAGCGAGGAGGAGAATATGTTTTAAAGAAATGAGCGAGAGAGTGGGAATGGTTTCTAAAAGGAGAGATGGAAGGATAATGGATCATGATGCGTGCAGATATTCTCGCGATGGTTGCGACGATCGTCGGTGAAATCGGCTTTTGCTAATTATTGCGCATTTTTGCTTTCAGTGGATCGTTCGTTTTGCCTATTGTACGGAAATTACGGGGCTGGTCCGTATCAGGAAGCGAGCAAGTTTCACACGATGGACGATGTCTACGGGTCGCTTCGACGCAGAGGCAGCAAGAAAAAGAACTACACGTGCCCAAAGTGTGGGAACGGTTACACTGTTGTGAAAAGTTTGAAGCGTCACCTTCGTTACGAGTGCGGCGTCGCGCCACGATTCAAATGTCCGTACTGTGGTACTCGCAGCAAGCAAAGAGCACACGTGAACGAGCATATACGTAGAAAGCATTCGGGTCAACGCATTTATATTATCGACTCGCCTTGATGACGAGCCTTTTGCACATCCGTTTTCCCGTCGAGTCCATCGTCATCGACCGTCTTCTGTTTCTCACTCTCCCGTATATCCACGTTTTCTTCTCGCAATTAGGATCGCATTCCAACCGGCAACGATCGTCTGACGAAGGTATCATCGTCCTCCTCATCGTCCTCGTCGTCGTCGTCGTCGTCGTTTCGAGAAGAAGTTCACTTAACATCAGGACGTCGTTGTTTCCGTCGTCATTGTCGCCTCGTCGAACAACGAGAGAGAGAGCGAGAGAGAGAGAGAGCGAGAGAAAGAGAGAGAGAGAGAGAGAGAGGGAGAGAGCACGGGGCACTGGAACGACGTGTGCGGCTTTTGACAAATGTACATGTGAAATGCGAATAAAGCATTGTTACGATGCTTCTGAACTTGAAACAAGTAATCTGTTCCCGATCGCTTGCGAGAGATCGCGATCGATCGGTACACGGTTCGCGCGTTTTTTTCTTTTCGGTTCGACGCGCGACGACCACGGCTCGCTTTTTTCTTTCCCGTCTGATTTGCCGAAACGGCATCCTTTTCTACCCGCTTTCGCCGTTATTTCCTTTCTTTTTTTTTTTTTTTTTTTCTTTCTT
>NW_025109568.1:0-8315 GCF_011392965.1 Frieseomelitta varia
AATTAAACAGTTGTATATAAAATAAATTAAACAGTCGTATATAAAATAAATTAAACAGTCGTATATAAAATAAATTAAACATTCGTATATAAAATGAATGAAACAGTCGTATATAAAATAAATTAAACAGTTGTATATAAAATAAATTAAACAGTCGTATATAAAATAAATTAAACAGTCGTATATAAAATAAATTAAACAGTCGTATATAAAATAAATGAAACAGTCGTAAATAAAATGAAACGAAACGTATCGTATATTTTAGACTGACAATTTGATCAAACGTTTGCTATGATGGTGTGACTTGTTTCCATTGAACGAGAAGAAGTTGCAATCTGTTTAGTATTCTCAGTTTTAATTATTATAATTAATTACATATTACACACCTGTTATCTGAATTATCTATATATATATATTACAGATTACTATTGCATGTATGTATACATGTAATTATCACAATTGTACATCATATATTATACATGTAGTAGTATGTAATGTATACTGTATATATTGCTATGACATACTGTCATATATTACTTTTGTAGATTATTTTATTTTACTACTTTATTTTTATACTTGTTACACTATTTTTATACTGTTACATATTACTTTATTTTTGTAGATTATTTTGTTATCTATTTATTTTATTAATTTTCGTATAATATCTGACCATAAAATCATTCGAATAACATCTTTCGATACTTTCTTTTGCTGGATGTAAAGTACATGATAACATTATGTCAAATATTAATGACTTTTTATAATTGGACGCAAATTCATATTTTTATGAATAATTAGAAAACGAAAACTTCTTTTCGCTATAAAATATTGAAACAAGTATATAGATACTTTATGCAAGTATATATATACTTTACATTTTTTTCCATATTGCACAAGAATCTGTAATTTATTCGTCTGAATTAAACAAAAGTGAAGTCTAAGCAGCAGCTTTGCTTCGACTTATTATAACATTAAAATATTAAACATTATAATAAGCAGTCTATTTTCAATATTTTAGATATATATATAATATATCTTAATATTATATTTTAATATATTTATACATTCTCTGCATTTTCATATTTTTAAAGTTTGATTATTCCATCTGCATAGAAATCGAAGATTAAATGTCAGAGATTCGCCTTCGAAAGAGTTACCCAAGTAATTCCACCTCAACTAACAAGTTCAATTCTCATAATTAACTTTTCATCCACGTTCTCAAAATTCTGTAATTATCACCTTCGAAGGCAAGCAATTCTTTTTTTACACCTCTTGTTTACGTCATCGTTGCCCAATCTTTCATTTCGGATACAAGTGCGCGAAGAAAGAAATAACCGGAGCCCATTGCATCACTTCGACTTTCTCGAGCGCGTTGAATTCAAGTTTCTTTTGTGGTCTGTCGATCGTAGGAATCTATGTTCGATTTTTGTCCCGTCATACGTAATGCAACGAACTCGATCGAAGGAAAAAGCACTAGCCGCGGGCAACACCTTCATTTCACATATTTCACATTTCGATTTTTAGGGAAAGGTATTGCTCAATTTTTGTGAAATAATTTCCTTTCCATGGGGAGAAATCGATGTGTATGGGGAAGCAATAAGAAGAAGGAAAAAAAAAAAGGAAAAACAATTTTCACGTTATTGATGGAATTATAGCGATGGATATACAAATTTCGATTTCGACAATTTTCGTAAATTATCAAGGGTTTAATCTTGAATGTTTCGAGAAGAAAAGTATTCTAAAGTAATTAAGTAATCTGTGTTAATTTCAATAAATTTTTGAAAAAGAAGCATATATTAATGTTAATTTCAATGTCAAAAAATTATCACTAAATTTAAATAAAAATTATTACTTAAATAAAAATGCTACTTAAATAAAAATTACTACTTAAATAAAAATTATTACTCAAATAAAAATGCTACTTAAATAAAAATTATTATTCAAATAAAAATTATTACTTAAATAAAAATGCTATTTAAATAAAAATTATTACTTAAATAATTACTTAAATAAAAATTATTACTAAAATAATTACTTAAATAAAAATTATTACTTAAATAAAATTAAATAAAAAATATTGATTAAATAAAAAATATAAAAGAAAGGAGAGAGGAGTTTGCGCTGTTCGAGTATTCATCCAGCTGTTTCGTTCGACGTTAAACGCAATAACGCCGTTGGCAGTTTCTTGTGCAAGAACGAGGAAGCTCGCGATAATGTTCCACCACCCACGCCACCCTTGACAGCCAGTGTGTAAGACTGTTAGGCGTCTTTTCATTTGCCGGACGAGACAATTTGCCCAATCAAAAAGGTGGGTTAAAGACGCGGACGATTCGAGGTGCACGTATGTATGTGCGTGCAAGGATTCGCTTAAATTGATCTATTCACTGCGCTCGAATGGGCCACTCTACGATTGAATTATCGACGTGAGAATTCTTCTTTCTCCGATCAAGAACATATTCGAGAGAATCGAAAATATTCAAGAACATACACGAAAGTATTGACCGTCGATGGTAGCATTGAAATTTAATTAAAACGAGCGATCGAAATCGGTTTTGAAAGACGGTGACGAGATTATCCTTACGTTTTATCTTTATCGTTTTTAATTTGGAGAATATTCTTAATTTCATTTAATTCAGTTTAAATTCAATGATTTAATAATTAATTGATAATAACATTCTCGAATAAGGACAATAGGATCGATCGAGAAAGCAGCATGATTCAATCGACTTCCCTTTAGAAAAAGTAAACGAAAAATTCTGATTGACATGGAATGAAATATAATAAATTGATATAAAATAATTGGCATGGAATGAAATATAATATAAATTGATATAAAATAAAATGTATGATAAAATAAAATTGACATAAAATATATAGTAAAATATACATAAAATATATAGTAAAATAAAATTGACATAAAGTCAAATATATAATAAAATAAAATTGACATAAAGTAAAATATATAGTAAAATAAAATTGACATAAAGTAAAATATACAGTAAAATAAAATTGACATAAAATAAAATATATAGTAAAATAAAATTGACATAAAGTAAAATATACAGTAAAATAAAATTGACATAAAATAAAATATATAATAAAATAAAATTGACATAAAATAAAATATATAATGTGCCAAAAATATATACCGATATAGATTTCGAAAAGTGTTGGAGTATTTGATGTTGCTATCGTTAATTTGTCTTAATGTAATTCTAATTATCTACGTCTTTGTTCGTTCTAAACATAAAAATACATTAGAATGTATACTGTAAAAGAAATATTATTGATATATTATTGAAAAAAAAAAATAATACATTGAAACAATTTTTCTCGAGTTAACAAATTTGGGAAACCACGAAATGTGCTGTTAGAAGAGGCGCATTATTACCTAGAACAGGCCACTGGCGGTTGATCGATGAATTTTATTTATATTTCACAGGGCACACGCAGTATTTCACGTTCGACGACACAAACACAGAAGTGACGTCGATAGCACTCAGCTTTTATTCGGGACTGTTCGCTTACAACGGCTGGAACTACTTGAATTTTATCATTGAAGAGCTGAAGGATCCCGTCAAGTAAGCGGCTCATAAATCGTTCCTTTAAATGCTTGAAAAAAAACAAAAAAAAAAAAAAAATATGCGATCGTTGCTAAAGCTAACAATGCAGATGGCTGAAAGACAACAAATTAGTTTTGTAATTTATTGGATAGGTAACAATATCGGCAATACCTTTCATATCTAGAACTATCGACGATTAAAGCACGAAATTTTTATTAGAGTAACATTAAAGTAAATAAACAAAATTCTGTCGATAGTTTTAGCGTTAAATTGTCTTTAATTGTAGTAAAGATGTAATTTTTTATTAATTTATATATTTTTTATTATTTATATACAAATTTTTTTATTATTATATTATTTATATATATATTTTTTTAATTTTTAATTACACGTGTTCACTGGGGCATGGCTTACTTCTCATCTGTTTTTTGCCATTTCTGTTCTGGTTTTTAGGAATTTGCCAAAGGCTATTGGTATCTCGTGCGTCTTGGTTACCATTGTCTACGTTTTCGCGAACATGGCATTTTATACGACCCTGAGTCCAGTGGAGGTGCTCGGTAGCGAAGCTGTGGCAGTTGTAAGTTACTTTCAACATTAAAAAAAAAATTAATAAAATTTAATAATTCGATAAAATGATTGGTCATTGTTAAATTTATTCAGTACTGTCAAAAAAAAAGACTAGATTCCTGGATTTCTATCGTGTTATTAAAAAAAAAATTAGCTCTTTTAATTTGTCTCATATTGTTATTTCTTTGTGATTTAACAACAACTAAGTCTTACAGAGTCTTGCCTCAAAAGTTTCATTCAATTTGTTTCCAGAGGTTTCAGAAATTAAAAATTGAAAGAACTAAATTTTATTTATCGTCAATCTGATGATCTACTTGACACATTCATTTTATAACATCAATTTCTAATATTTTATCCTTCTTTCAATTTACCTCACTGTCAAATGTTGGTTATTCAAGATGTAAATCCTCTTTAATAAATATTTAATAAAATTTTAATAAATAAAATTATTTTAATATGGCAGAATAGTGCTTTGAATTTAAATTTCAAATATAACATTTTTTTATTTTTATTAAAAATTTCAACATGAAATATAATTACATTTCAAGATTCAAATTCTTTATATTCAGATAATTTAATTTAATTTTATAATTTTACTATATTATTTATTATTACAATTACTTCATTAACATTACATTTTATTACAGATTTAATATTAAATAAGTTTGTAAATTTATCATCACTAAAAAATAATTTGTTATCCATCATTAAAAATTTCACATTTTATTGATGAAATATTTAATCCTTACTTTTCAATTAAAGCAATTGGTCATCAATGATATTGGTCTTATCAATATCCAGAATTTAATAATTATGAAATTAATTGTTATATAAGTAATTATTTAAATACAAATCAATTTCGATTATTAGAAACGGACGATCGACTAATTATTCCATTTAAAA
Organism: Frieseomelitta varia; assembly: GCF_011392965.1. Classification (NCBI taxonomy): domain Eukaryota; kingdom Metazoa; phylum Arthropoda; class Insecta; order Hymenoptera; family Apidae; genus Frieseomelitta; species Frieseomelitta varia. The sequence goes on from NW_025109568.1 coordinate 5,034, forward strand.
TTTCATTACGATTAATTGTATCATCAATTATGATGTTATTCATGAACAATTCAATCTTTAGGAATTAAAGTTGATGCTATTCCTGGTCGAATTAATCAATGATTAATTAATTCAATCCGACAAGGATTGATTATTTTTTTGGTCTCCTTTAACAAGAATCAACTAATACATATTTATACTTGTTACAAACGAGATGATGATTTCATTTTCTGCTTTCTTTCACAGACGTTCGCAAACCGTTTATTCGGCATGTTCGCCTGGATGATCCCAGTGTTCGTCGCTCTTTCAACGTTCGGCGCTGTAAATGGAATTCTTCTGACATCCTCCAGATTGTTCTACGCTGGCGCCTGCGAGGGACAAATGCCTGAAATATTGACGATGATTCAAATTTCGAGGCTCACCCCTACGCCGGCTGTTCTTTGCATGGTACGCCACCACATACGGAGAAAGATTATTATAGAATATCACGTTGAAAAAAAAAAAAATTAAACAAAATACACAATAATTGTTGTAATAATTTTTCTAGTTTATATTTCAATTCAAGATCAATTCGTACGCTCGTTAATGGAAACTTTGCTTCTAGTTAAACTTCTCTTTTCGTTAAGTTTCGTAATTTTGCAATGTTTTCGCTGCGGAATATTTGTACAACCTCTCGATCCCCACAAAAGTGTTAAATTGTCCAAAGAGTAATCTCAACAGTGACTATTGTGGAGGATGATTGGGAACGTGTTTAATCTGTTGCAGACCCTGCTGTCCATGTTGTACCTTTGTTCTTCCGACATCTTCGCCCTCATCAACTACGTTGGCTTCGCTACTTGGGTACGTGGGATTTACATATATTCTGAGACAATTAAACGTCATTCCGCTGAGAATAAATATCGACAATGAAAAATATCGTAGAAATTTCGACGTTTAAAAATCAATGCGACTCTTGAAGAACTTTGGTCTCAATACTGCTGAAAGTATTCTCACTAAAGGGTATTCTACTTTGTCCCATTGCATATTGAAAAGTCACAAAAAGTTGATTCACGAAACTTGGACAGAAGAAGAGAAACACTATCGTATGGAGGGAAGATCGTTGAAATTTCTTTTCCTGGAGGAAGTCGCAACATTGCGCTGCAACCTTGACACGAAATTACAATACCGAGCCGTTTTGCATAGTTCAGAAGAATGCAAAATGAAATTTCTCTAATTGCCCAAATCCGTGTTACGTTTCGAGTTGAACGTGTTCAACATTGTTGCACGTGAACGCGGATCGCATTTAGAAACTGTTTAGTGGTATCAGCGCGACCGGACGAGTGACAATTTTCTAATTGGCTCATGCTGCGCTTTCGTATAGTTGACGATACTGCCCGACTTTCACAGCAGAACGTAAAACGTTAGCCCTTAGCTTTCTTACAACTGAGAGAAAAATGAAACAAAGAGAGGATTGTAGATTGGCGAAACAACTGTAAAGAGATAAATCTCAATAATGAGTTAAATTGACGATGACGAGAAGAATGGATAATTATATTAAAGATCGTGGAATTGCGAAATGAATGTAAGATAATGGTGATGAGAATTGTTTCTTTCCTGTTCTAGTTGAGCATAGGCGTGTCTGTCCTGTGTCTACCGTGGCTCAGATGGACGCAGCCAAAATTGTCCAGGCCCATCAAGGTGAACCTCTTCTTCCCCGTAATATATATCCTCGCCACCCTCTTTGTAACCATCGTGCCCATGTACGCCAGTCCTAAGGAAACAGGTACACATCTCCTATTTAGAAATATCTTTCTTTACTAATTATAAATATATTGTATAATATATTAAATATTATATAACTATATTATATTATATTATATTAAATAATTAATAATATTATTAATTATAATAATTATATTATAGTATATTAAATAGTATTAAAATTTATATTAAATAGTAATATATTATGATATATAATATATTACTAAATAGTATTATATTATAGTCATCACTCTAAAAATATATATGTTTTTTTGTTGTATTTAAATTTTATATTCTGCAAATTTTCATAAAAGCTATCTTTCTTTGTATAATTTTTATTTAATCAATGATGACTTGTATATTATGAATAGTCCTATATTACTATTTAGTAATATATTATAATATATAATATATTGCTAAATAGTACTAAATTATAGTCATTACTCTAAAAATATATATAAATTTTTTTTGTTTAAATTTTATATTCTGTAAATTTTCATAAAAGTTATCTTTCTTCGTATAATTTTTATTTAATTCAATGATGACTTATATATTACTAAATAGTACTATATTATTATTTAGTAATATATAATACATTAAATTATATCCTTATTAATTAACGACTGATTAACTAGTTTCCTATTAATTAACTGCAATATTTATGCAATTTTGTATCTCGATCAAAAACATTTACTATTGTAAGTGTTGTAATACTCTAAAAATTCTAAAAAAAAAATATATATATATAATATATCTCTCTAAAAATATATATATATTTTTTTTTGTTTAAATTTTATATTCTGCAAATTTTCATAAAAGTTACCTTTCTTTGTATAATTTCTATTTAATCAATGATGACCTATAATTAAGTGTAGAAATTCAGCCCTTTTCTTTTTTCGACTTGCAGAATGCACTCGCAGATAATCATTTTCGAATTTCCAAAATAATCAACGCGAACAACAAATTTCTGATTTTTCCAGGATATGGTTGCCTGATGATCTTCACCTCCGTACCTGTGTATTTCGTGTTTATCTCGTGGAAAAGCAAGCCCAAGTGCTTCCAGAAAGCAGTCGGTAAGCACAACTTGCGATTATCTTCGCCGGCAGAAAAATGAACGATCGTTCTATCGATAGTGATGAAGGAACATTCCATTTGAGTTTCAAAGAGCAGTTTCGATCTTTTACGATCCCTTTTTCGAGCCACTTCCACTTCTTTGTTTTTATCGATGAACGTAGGATCCTTTTCTTTTCTTTTCTTTTTTGTTCTGTTTTTCTCTTTAATTGCCAAAATCTGTTCCCGCAGGCGCCGTTACCAAAACATTGCAGAAGATGATGGTAGTCGTCGGACCAAAGACTAAGGTTTCAGAGAAGAGAATGATACACTTTCCACATAATTTTACTCTCTTTCATGTCACGCATGCTTAGCATCCGTTGATTTCTATCATCGGACCCGGTCCAAGCTCGTTGCTTTTCGATTATCCCGTGCATGCTCGTCGGTTTTTCACAAAAGAGTCTCGACACTTCGTGAGCACCGTATCATCACGTTTTTCTTTTTTTTTTTTTT
>NW_025109569.1:0-8317 GCF_011392965.1 Frieseomelitta varia
GAATAAATATGATAATTGTACAAAAAAAAAAAAAAAGAAAATAATTTCAAGTCAAATCTGTCCTGGATCCAGTGACACTTTGAATCCACTTTCCTCTGGTCTTTCACTTTTTTCTTTTTTTTCTTTACTAAGGTTTGCAATATTCTGCTCGGCTGCGTTATCAAATAAGAAAATAGACACGTTTGTCATTCATTTATACGGCCCGAGGCTAAACTTTCGTTTGTTCTATATACCAGAGGCGTGGTGACTTTCCATTTAATGAGACGAAGACCCTCGTATTGACCTCAAAAAAAGAAAAAGAAAAAAATGGTTGGAGTGACCATTGAATATTTTCGTTAGACATTTTACAGATACAAAACATTTTGCATTTTTGGAGACTTAAATGATTCTTCGTAAAATACATAAATGAAAGTTTGCGCACTCTATCGTGTATCGTAAAGATCTTCTGTTTCTATTGTTTTGTTATTGTTTTACTCTGATGGAAATTTTATGCTTTAGTTATCGGTGGTTTCAGTGTTAATTACGCGACGAAAAGAAAAAAAACTTCTGAATTTTTTGCGACTAGTTTTCTTCTTATTCAATACAGTTTCATCACGATGTTGCGTGAAAAAAATTAAATGGTAATCATGGATGACGAAACATTTGCAATAATTAAGTACAGTACTCTGTATCCTATAACCTCGATAGACGGAAAGTCGTGTCAACCACGCAGCTATAATTCATACTCGAAGGGCATTGGGTAGTAACATGAATAATGAGTTGTACGCCAGATAGATTATCCTTTCTCTTTCTGTTCCACTGACTTAAGAATGTATTTTGTTCTTTCTTTTTTTAAAGAAGACAATGGTCATTGCAGAAATTCGCCCATAAAATTCAACATTATAGTTATGATTAGTAGGTTTCAGTAGGCGACTCGTTAGCATAGAAAGCAGCATGGTAAAACGAAGAAGAAGAATACGATCATAAAGCGCAGTTTTCTCCGCGTTAACCGCAATCGACGCGATGATAAGATACGATTACACCAAGACGCATGATTTTCACCACTTATAGCGATCCGCTTCTGCAGCGTTCAACAGCTAGATCAACAGTAAGTTTCCAGCTTGCGAGAGAAATCAACCACGATGCCAGTGCCTTGTAAAATGTTTGCCAACAATATTGGTTTTTCCCTGAGAAATTGTGTCGTTGATGTACGAAAGTACGAAATTTAATTTCGTTAAATTATTCGTTGGACGAACGAAGGAAATAGTATACGTTTACCAATTCTCTGGAAAAGAAAAATTGACACTCGAACACACTTGGAACACGTCCCATTTCCCATAAAAAGAAATGGAGAGTCCGTGAAGGAGGAGGAACGAAAATGGAGGTCAGTGGAAGTACACTCTGTACCCAGTGACCCACTGATACATTTTCATACGGCTTTGTGAGTGGGAAACGGCACACAAACGCGCGTCAATTTTATTTCACGAAGAAGAAGAAGAAGAAGAAGAAGAAGACGAAGGAACAGAAATTATTTCTGTTCCTTGCTGCAGAACAGAAATTATTTCTTATTTGAATTTTCGGTGTTGCAAGTTTAATTTACGTAAGAGCGATTAGCAGAGATGTCGTGTTATACGACCAAACTGTTGCTATTATGGAAGAAGGAAGACGCGAGATGTTTGTAATTTCTGGAATTTCTACTCAAACTTGCTCTCGTCTTCTTTCTCTAGCGTAGCATTCTCGCGAAAACATTCTCCCAGAGAGAAAGAGCAGTTGTTCGACAAGATACCACGAGGCGCGATCCTCTCACGAACGTGTTTGTCAATCGCGTAACATCGATCAGTTATGTAGGGATAATTCGGGTCGGAGTTTGTAATTTTTAAATTGATAAAACGATAAAAGGGAAATGAGGGCAGTTGGTAAACGTGAGCGCAGGGGAATCGAGAAATGTTTAACTGTCACTGTCAGATTTGATTCACGTTTGAATTGAAAAATCGAGATCACTTTCAGAAACACGTAGAAACACGGTGAACGCAGCGTGGAGCCGAGGGATAACTTGATAAATAAAACGAGATAACGTTGAACCGAAAGCCAAAGTGAAAGTTATTTTCCATGACAGGCAGCAACGTATCGATACAGGCAGCAATTTCATTCCGATCGGAGATTAACCATGCCGATTCTTGCATAAATTTCCATAGAGCGTTTTTATTTATTTAAACAGGAAAATATTTCTAAGCTCGTTGTTCCACGGTGCATGGAAGCGCGCGCGCGTCTACGCAGATAAAATCGAATAAAACCGATCGCGTACGCGGAATTATATTCGCAAAAGCGATCGAAATAGAACGAAAACACGGTTGCAACGATTTGACAAAATTGTTGGCAATTTCTTTCGGCAAATGCGGAATTACGCCGCATTGTCCGAGTTATCGTTGTGTTTAACTTCAATACAACGCTGTTGCACGTCAGAAGGGAAAATATTCACCTGCCTGTAAACATTTACCTACTAGATTTTCTGACCAATTGAGAGCGATCCAATTCAGGTCCCCCCTAAACTGAAATGTCAGTTGAAAGACCAGAAAGATATGGCTGACCGAGAAAATACATTTACCCGATGATTATATGCCTACCAGTTTGAAGCAAAAGGCCAGTTGTATCGAATATTATTCGCTGGAAAATTGCAGCACGAAGATAATTTATATACGATGTTTTAATTACTATACGTGTGACTTGTATATTGCTACATATACATTATACAGAATATATGTAGAGAATATACGTAGAATATACGTAATACCATATGTTACATTTAATTGAAAGGGAAAAGAGATTTTTGCTTTTCATAAATTTCCGAAACAACGAGTTTGCAGTTATCCAAAAAGTGTACTTTCGAAATTTCATGCTGAAATAGTAGTAGAAATTTTATTACACTCGAGGGATCAGTGTCAAAGAGTGAACTTCGAATTTCCACCTCCTACCTGATGCGATATCGGTAAGCTTGCCTGCTCGGGCTTCCAATAATCCGGCCTGTCATTATCTACACTCTTGTGGTTGTCTCTAACTGACGTTGGCCAGAGTGAGAGAAAAAGAGAGAGAGAGAGAGAGAGATGAGTGGGGACTTAAGACCGAAGCACTTGACACGAGGAAAGGAAAGGAACGAGGCAAGAGAGCAAAGATATTGGAGGTGGCGTCAAGACCAACTTGTCCCGGGCTCCAAGGTAATATAAAGGCGTACATCGACTTCACCTGGTTCAACTTACCTGGAACATCGAACAGAGCTGCGTTGTCCAGCCACTGCCACACGAACGTCCGCCACTGCCACACCATCACTTTCCACCATCATGTGAGTCCCTTTAAATTGCTCGGCTTTTTGAACTGCTTCTCTCGGGTTCGCATTCATTTGCAAATTGAATTCATCGAAGAATTTGTGACAACGAATATATGTTTCTCGATATATATATTCGCGCGTTGAACAATTCTGCGTCTGCGATCGTAGAAATCGCTTCTCCTCTTTGACATTTCAGTTACTTTTCTGTCGTAGACGTGCTGAAATTTTTGTAATTTCTAGATTTCAACATTCTGTATGTTTTAATAACAAGATATTCGCCTTTGCTCCACCAACTTTTACTTTTGAGAACGATATAACAAGTACACGTTCAAAAAAATATTTTAGTTGTTCAAATTCTTAATCCGGCATTGTGTTCTAAATGATGAACGTAAAGGTGTTGGAATGATCTCGGTCGCTCGTAAAAGATTGCTTCCATTCAAAGTTGCAACGCAGCTATGACGATAATAAATCGCTGAATGTGTACTGTTTGCGCTGAAAATAAGAATAATTTGCATGTCGTTATTCGTCTTTACGCTTCATATCGCTCATGAATAATAATCAACGAACGAATGTCAACGTTTTTTCAACTACGTTCAGTACTGAACCCTGACGAAAAAAAAAGAAGAAAAGAAAAAGAAAAAACCATCCATGCGTGTCGAGGCGCATTATCTCGTTAATTTTATATTCCGCGATAAATGGATCACGTTGCATATCGTGTTGCGATGTATGCAGACTCGTTGCATAAGATGAGCAACACTGCTAGCCGTGAGACGCTAGCCTACAAAAAAATTTAACATTTAAATATTTCTACAAAAAGAATCTTTGCTTGAGAAATCGTGTAGTATCAAGTTGTCGTCAGAGAATCAAAACAAAGAGATCTGCTCTCTGGCAAAGGAATCTTTTACAAAAGATTTGCACTTTATCGTTTGCACAAGATCTCCGCATCTGCACGATCTTTACATAACGATCGAAGAAATCATAGTTTCTGCGAACAACGATACAATAAAAATATCCGCAACGCTTCTCCCTCGACGATAGTATCTGCTATATTTTTACAAAGAACGTGTTTGCCAACACGCGAAAAATCAATTTACCTGCGCCCGTCTCTTGTCTGTCAAATTGTGCGAATCGATTTCGCCTGTTTCGCTCGTGATCTGTACGCATGAATAGATATTTAACGATCGTTAGGTGAATCGAACGGGTTAGCGTAATCATTGATACGTATCGCAGAGTCACGAATTGTCTCGTTTATTGTTATTCCGATAGAATCGCGTCGCACACGTGAGATTCTTGCCTTGAAGCCCGCGAAAGTGAAAGGACTTCTGATTTTTATCTGGCGCAAGTAAATGGGATCCAGGGGTTAAAAGTGCACAACGCCTAGTTGTGCTCGTTCCAAGACACGCGGCATACTTTTACACTCTCTGTATCTCTGGGCGTTGTTAACGCCGCCGAGCTAATTAAGAAATCTTCCAGCAGCAATGAATTCTAATTATCATAGCTTGGATAACGAGTCGTTTTTTATTCGCGAAGGAAACATTATTCTCGAAGAGTTGTCTCTAATTGAAACGTCCTTGTATATATAAAAACAGTTTTACGATCTTCATGATCTAACGAGATTGCTAATTGATCTCCAACTACAGATGAATTGCAATTTATCGAAATCTATCGATAAGTATTTTTTGGGAGGGGGAAAGATTTAACAAATAAAGCTGCCAAGTATTGGATTTGAAAGTTAGACGCAACGTGCAACGCGACTTTCTCCCGAAAACAAAAGTAGAAAGTTCGATTGGCGTGGTAGATCGCGCTTAACGGAACGAACGCTTCTGGCTTTTGTCGCGCGATTAACAGAGCGGGACCACAGAGGCTGCGGTAAATTTTCCGCTCGACTTGACAAACCATCACCATACAAACAAGAATATCATAACGTTCATCGTTGTCCCTGAATAAATAGTCGGGCCTGATCCAACGTTTCTTGTGCATGTTGCAATACCCAGTCACCTCTTTATTTTCTTTTTCTTTTTCTTTTTTTTTTCAAATGTGTTGGAATACAACGACTTAACCATCCAGCAGTGTAAGCCCATTGCAAATGGCTTTGCGAAGGGCAAAGGTTGACATCTGTCTTTTCTGTCTTCTTCCCACTATTTTTCTTTAGTTACGGACAGGGCCACGCCGAACAGAAAGTTTAGTTCTTTGCCAGTCCTTGCCGCGTGGCTACCTCATTGTATCGCACACACTATTTAATTATTAGCTATTTCTTTAAATAAAGACATTCGTTTCTTTTCCACACAGAAGTTTGTGTTATATTTTCACTACATTTCCCTACAAAATGAAATAAACGAATACAAGTTCCCATGATTTCACTGAGAATAATAACTGTGTGCAATGCTAAGAAAGTAACGATTTCACCGAGGAGATAACCGAAACCGGTACGCCCGAAAACGAAAGCACTCGCAGATAGGGAACGAGTGAAGTGAAAACGAGAAGAGAGAAATAAAAATGGAGAAGGCGAAAAAGGCGAAGCGGACGGAGAAGTAGCCGGGAGCAGTGAAAGTCGAACTTCGCCGAGAATGGTCAGGTCGGTGATTGAACGCGAACCGAACTGAAAAAAGAGAGAAAAAAAAAAAAAAAATAAACGAGACGAAATTACAAAAATATCTCTCCGACGACGCCTGCTTGGATTATGTAACGAACGAGTCGCCGATTTTTGTTTTTTCTACTCTGATGGCGCGTTGGCGCGTGACTCCCATAATCACTTCTCTGTCCCCCTTTCGTTCAACTTGGAAACTCGAATAAAATATTCTGAACGTTTTGTTAATTAAAACGGTTGCTAACTTCAGTTCATTCTTTTTTTTTAAGAATTTTTCCTGTATTTCTTCTGCAAAGAAGAATCTTTCTATTTCCTTGTACTTTGTACTGTATTTTAATAAAGTTGGACTCATGTTTGTCGGAAATAGGACGTGAGTCACGTACAATTACTTCCAATTACATCGAATGCATGGAAACGTGATAAAGAATTGTCATTAGTCGGCGAGTTGCTTGTCTCTAAGGAGTGAAATATAATAAAATGTAACTGGGTGACGATGTAATTCGTGCGAATGGTTGTTACAATTTTCGTGTAACAAAACTTTGTTTGCAGGGTGGTGTGGTTGGTGATGTTCTTAGCAGCGTCCATCTTGGCGGAGGCAGCCATACCGGATCCACCAACTTCCGGTATCACAACTGTCGGATCATTGAAACTAGCAACAGCCGCTGACTGTGCTGGCGTTGTTGCTTTCTCGGCTACTCAGGCCTCTGTCGACGTGAGTCTGATTTTCTAAATGTCGATGCCAAGTCTTGAAGAAAATCTCAAGTTCATCCACACTCTTTTAAGGTGAAATTTCTCATCATTTAAATATTTGTTTCACCCGTTAGCACGCCAAAGCGGTATTCGCCGAGACGCTGGTCGACAAGGGCGTGGGTTACGTCGCCCAAACAGGAATCTTCATCACCCATTGTCCAGGCCTGTATCAGTTCAGTTTCGCCGGATATGGAAGCAGCGATCTCCGGCTCACCCTGAAAAGGAAATTGAACAATTCCGATAGCTGGAGACCCGTGGTCGGCGTCGGTGCAGGAGGTGGTAGTAACTTGATCTTATTGGACGTGGAAGTTGGAGATCAGCTCGCTGTTTTCGTCGACGCCGGGAAAATATCGGGCGGGGCCACGTTCTCCGGATATCGAATTGCCAAAAAGTAATCGAACTGCGGAGGCGAGGATCGTTCTCACGAGGAAATCAAAATTGGAAAAACTTTGGAAACCATTTTCGAACTTCAATTCATACGAAACTGGGCCAGGTTTTGGGCAGTCAACGACGACGTGGGACCATTTATTTGAAAAATGCTGCTTCGACAGTTAAATGTCAGACAGACAAATCGAAATTCTCTGAAATTGATCGTTAATATCATTGGAAAAATTTGAAATCGATCCGTTCACCGAGTATGAAATTGAGACTATTTGACTTGAATTGGAACCAAACCAAAGGTTTGAATTCGCTGGTCCTTTGGGATGAATTTAAATTTTGAATTTGGATTTGACGATGTTTCCGAATTGAGAAACGTTCGAGCAGAGCGGTTTTAATCTTTTCCACGAACTTGACGCTCTGTGATAGCTCTTCCTCTACGTTTCTACTTTTCGAAGCCTTGCAATTTTATTGATCTCATACTTCAAACATAAGATCGCATCGGCACGGATCACTGAAATTGCGAGACTTGTCTGCTCAATTGGTACACTATCTTCGACATTCTTCTCTTCTCTGTTTTCTTCTTTACTCTTTCTTCGCCTTCCCTTTATTTTTTCTTCACTTTGTATATTATTTTTATTCTATCTCTTGGTGCGAATTTCCTTTCAAATTTTACCCTTTATTTCTCACTTTGATCTTCTGAAATTTCTTCTTCTGTAGAAGTGATCTTTTAATACTGATGCCACAATCTGGTACTCTGTTACTTTCGTTTCATTTTCCTCTTTTTTTTTATTCTGTCTTTGTCTGTCTTTTCTCTAGTACTCTATTCCTCTAAATTCTAAATCTCTTTCTCTCTTTTCCAAGCTATTTTATCTTCGTCTCATTTTTTCGATATACCCGTCAGTATTACCCGTCAAAAATTTGTTGAACTTTCCATGAATTATTTTCTGTTACCTACTTTTCGTCTCTTTCCTCTGTCTCAGGCCTACCTTGCCTCGCATACCTCCTCTCATATATATATATTTCTCTTTTATTTTCTCTCACGATGCTACAAACTTATGAATACCAGGTTACTACAGCTAGCCTTTGCTCTCTTATTCTTTTAATGGCAGACTCTCTCTTCAAATTTCATATCTATCTTTTGCTCCCTTACTCTGCTATCTTCACTGTCTGTATTTCAGTTAGTGATTTTATCTTACTTTTTCTTTTCTTTTATTTTTATTTTTTTTTTTTTTTTTTTTTTGTAAACTCGAGAATACTGAAGTACCTGAAATTTAATACATTGTAGCACTTTACCATAA
>NW_025109570.1:0-8321 GCF_011392965.1 Frieseomelitta varia
TTTTTTGAAAACTTTCCCTTTCCGTTCGTTCCCCACACGGCTTTCTCTGTGGACGCGGGCTCCTCGCTTAGAGGACTCGCTCCGGGCAACGAATAACGTTAAACGAAGATTGCAGCATCCCGGCGTGTCTCGAGTTGTTCTTAACCACTTGTGGGATTACGTCATTTTATTAGTCGGCGAGACTCTCCCTACCCCCCTCTCCTGGCCAAGGAATATTTTCATGCGTACTTTGCAAGCGAGTTTCGGTTGCATTTAGATGTCAGGGGTCGCGCGGAGAACAAAGATACCCGCGTAAATACAGGCACGCGTGTGTACTTTGTCGCTGTACAGTCGGAGCTACCGCTTCTCTGGTTGAATGACTCGCGATTCTCTTTAAACAATCATCGCTGCGAAATGATTTTCGCAAGTGGACCTCGTGAACGTATCCTACGACGTGTAGTTAGCAAAATTAGCTCTCCCCTTTTTTGTCCTTGGCGTTCTTACTCCTTTGCTCTTACCCTTAACTACAAAACGGGGGCCAAACGTCCACTTTTCATTAAAATAAATCCGTTTTTAACGAATCTTCTTATTATGTGTGTTTTTTCTAACATTTAGAACGAAGTAATTTTTGAAACATAACAGGAAAAATCACGTTCGAACTTTAATTTGAAATTAGTGAAATTAGTTCTTTTCCTTATATTTTAATATTTTATTTTATTTTATAGTTAATTTTTATTAGAAGAAAAAATGAAATAGGTAGGAAGAAACTCATACCCATTCTTCGCTGTCGCCTCCCTTTACACGATACACGTTTCACACGCGTTTAGTCGAATTTGAATTTTTCTCATTTAGCTGTTAACACTAGAACTACCGACGACTAAAGTACAATATTTCTGCAAGAAAAAGTTAATATAATTTATAATGATAAAATAAAGAACACGAGCTTTTACTAATGTATTTTATTAAAAATCACTCGAGTATCTAAAAAACATACTGTTACGAATGTATAAAATTTCCATAGGGAATATTATTTATTTATATCATATATATTTATAATTTATAAATATAAATTATATTATATATGTTTCTAATATATAAACGTATATTATATATTATAAAATATGTTTATATAATATTTATTTATATATAATAAATATTATATTACATATTTATATTTTATAATATTATAATATATTTATATATAATATTTTATAATATTGTAATATATTTATATATAATATTTTATAATATTATAATATAACATTTATATATAATATTTTATAATATTCAATATATACAAATTAATTACATTAGAATACCTTTTATAATATATAAATTAGTATTTATAAATTATAAATTGATCATTTTTACTAATTTTGTAATTCTAGTGTTAAAAATGATCGACGCACGGGTAATCGCGTTTCATCGAGAACATGGTCAGCGGCAACGCGAAGACGAACTCTCGTTCGTTCCAGTCACGAGGAGTATCGATCATTCTACACATGGGACGTCGCTTTCTTCTCTGCGGTATAATAAATTTATATCTCTCTTTTCCTCTCTCTTTCTCTCTCTCTCTCTCTCCCCCTCTCTCTCTTCGAGCTACGTGAAAATCGCGACGAACGTTGGCAAATGAAACGTCGTTTGGATAGGAACGATCGGTTAGATTCGAATTTAAAAATATTCCGCAGAGCGGCAGTTCGTTTTCCGCGTGGACTTTTTGCGAAGCGCAAATATTGGGAACGGAAGGTTTTCAGTGGAAAGCGGTTGGAAAGAAGTTTTTGCAATGGGGACGAAAGCAAGTGCGAAGCATTCGTTGAGAGACACTCACCTCGGAGCGAAATCCTTTTGACAGGAGACGAACACGAAGCCGATCTTCCCTCGCGATTCGTCCGGAAGATTCGCGTCGTGAGCGCACGGCTTGTGAGAAAGGTGAGAGTGAATAGCTGGGAGCATCTTCATTCAAGCTTTATATAGGTATTGTACCCCCTTTCCTAGCCGGTTTTGTAGAAAGAGCGTGCCATCGCTCTGTAGCCTGCCGCATAATTGTACCGTCAACGGGAGCAGAAGAGCCCGTTTCCACCGACGGGATTGCGTTACGCGAAAATTCGTCCGATTCGAGCGAAACGCGCGATCGTTTAGATCTTCGTGACCAGTTTCGCTCGCTCAAGTCCGTGGGTTTTAGCGAGCTTTTCGAGCTTTTCGTTAAAAGAAAAAAAAAAGAAAGAAAAATCGTAAAGCTGATTGTCGAAAGATCGCGTGTCCCGCCGCCCCCACCCCCTCCTCCCCCCTCCTCCGCCATATTGTGCAACGACAACAATTAAACTGGCGATTTCTCGCGACAGTAGTTTAGGCGAGCGCGCGGCTGGTATTGGGAAAAACCTCTCGTTTCCATTCGGTAATCACTCCCAAGAAGTAATCCTAAATTGAATCGATGGAATTACGCTTGTTTCGCAAACGTATGCAGTTTGCGGCCAGGTTGTGGAGGAGTCGCCTAAGTTAGGTTCACGTGTCGTCGCGGCTACTTACGAGCGTGTTTATCTTGCCAGTCCGTCACTCTCTCGTCTCGTCTCGTCTCATCTCGTCGTGAACGAACTGCAGCCCGCGCTTGGATACATCGCGTTTGCCAATATTGCAAACCTAAGCAAATACGTATACGCACGCACGTCCCAATTACCGTCGATTACAATGGGACTGTAGGATGGGCCTAAAAGTCACTTCCTACTAAAATAAATCCGTAATCGTGTACTTTAGAAAAAATTTTTTTTTTGCGTACTGTATTATATATTGTGTTGTATGTTGTATATTGTATTAAATACTTTTGTTATATAATGCATATATTATAACTTTTATATAACATATATATAATACTTTTATTATATAATATATAATATTATAACAACACATTGTATATTAATATTCTAATATTGTATATTGTATTGTATTATATACTTTTATTATATAATACATATATTGTAACAATATTGTACATTAATATTGTAATATTGTATGTTATATTGTATTATATACTTTTAGTATCTGTTTTTTCAAATTTTTCTTTTACAGATTAAAGCGCATAAAAGGTTTTTATAATTAATAAACTCGAGTTTAACTTAAAATTAATAAAATTAGTTTCTTCTTATATTTTGATATTTTACTAAATGTATTGTATGTTTGATATTTTTTTGATGTTTGATATTTTACTATAAATATATTGTACTGTATATTATATATTGTATTATATACTTTTATTATATAATACATATATTATAACAATATTGTATATTAATATTGTAATATTGTATGTTATATTGTATTTTATTATAATATATAGTATTATTATTATAATATATTATAATAATATTGTATATTATATATTCTATCATACATTTTTATCGTTTACTTTTTCAAATTTTTCTTTTACAGATTAAAGTGCACAAAAAGTTTTTATAATTAATAAACTCGAGTTTAACTTAAAATTAATAAAATCAGTTTCTTCTTATATTTTGATATTTTACTAAAAGAGGGGAGAAACTTTTGGCCCATCTTATATAGTAGGCTCGAATACTTACAACGGTAATTATGAACAAAATCCATTTTTAGTTCATTCAAAATTTTTGGAAAATTCCGATCCTGATTATTCGATGTCGCGTGACACAGTGCGTGAGTCTGCGTGAAGCTACGCTCGGTATCTGCCGAGTTGTTTCGTGCCTAAAAAATCGTTGTGATTTTTATTACCGGCTTTTTATTTCCTTTTGTTTTTTACTACGGTGCTCGTGAGATGTCAGCTCGCTGAAAACTTTCGAGATTTATTAGGCGAGTTACGTCACGAACGCAACGCAGTTCGACGTTTTCAACTAATCCTTTGTTTCACACGGTATTCGGTATTGCGAATCTAATCGATAGCGAGTGTGCAGCATCGAAGACAATTTTGATTTCGTTGCCCCAACGACTGTTTTCGTTTCTCGCTTCGAAGTCGCGCAACGAAGATAGAAGATAGAACGAAACGAAGATAGAAAGCCGCGTTTAGGCTTGCGTAGTCTCGAACATTATACATGTAACTGGTTACGTCTTGTTGCTTGATGCTTAACCAATCGGTTCATGGAACAAAAGCGGCCAAGATGATTCTCACGCGCAAGAAAAACTAAAATGATGTTTCAGTTCCATACTTTTAATTTTTAATGAATTTTTAGTTCAATTCAAGATATATTTAACTTGGATGTGTTTAACGCGGTGACATTTCAATATACGCGATTGTACAGTGGATATTTTGAATCGAACAATATTTCATAGCAAGTGGAAATCGTATTAGCGCAGAATCAATGAGAAAATCCATTATGACGCTTTAATTTAAATTCTAGATTTAGATAAAAATTATTTTTAACGAAAGATTAAGGGATTTCTCAATTTTTTTTCTTCATCTCGCTACTATTATTATCCTCATTGTTTTTGTCGGTGTACTTGCGAATAAATTAATTTTGCGAGCAAATGCAACTACGTTTCCATTTTGTACAAAATATTCTTTATTTCACGTGGAGATTAATGCAAGAATTTCTTTTACTAACGAAAGATTCTTTCAACACAGAGATCTTTTAACGTGTCGACACGTTTGATTCCTTTCGAATTTGTTGAATTACACAGCAAAGGATTGAAACAAAACGTGTGATCACGTCCCAAAACGAAAAGGAGTGTTTTTGTACAAACACGAAATGATAACGAAAGAGAAAGTTTTCCATAGAAGCATTCTTGTTCTATCGATCATATTTCGACGCGTCTCGAAGCTTTAATTTAGCACCAAAAGATTTGAATTTTCGTGAATTTTCGTACAAGGCAACAGTTCAAACGAGTTATTGATAAGAAAAGGACGAAAGTCGAACAGGGGATAAGAAAGGAAAAATATGTGATTGGCAATTTCGTTCGTGGTTTGAATGTCAAAGGTGGCGCTGTTTACACAACGGTTGGCAAAATTGGTGCCCTTCCTTATCGACGTTCGTGAAATTACCGTCGGTCACCACGGAACACCGGTGCCACCTTCGCTCATGTGCGAACTAAGAACTGCAAGCTGTTTCGATTTATTGTTAGCTGCATTCGATTCGATCTTTCCTTTTCTCTTTCGATCACAGTGAATCAACGAGTGACGCGACGAACGCGAGTCTCTCTTAAGATTATTCCTCTTCAAAATCTACACGCATGTGTACGCAAGCACGTGTGCATACACGCGTATGTTGTAAATAGAAATCGAATCGTCGAAATGGTTACGCAAAGTGGTTCGCGAGTAAAACGCAGATGACAGGTACTCAGCCGCGAAACTGCTTGGTTAAAGGATTTGGTTCGAACGGTTGGTAACGCGCAGCTAATTAGAGCCACTTACGAACAATGAAATTTAACGACATCGGGAATTTCTCACTGTAATTTTTCAGTAGTTGTCTGACGGTCATTTGTGGCAAACTAGCAGCTTTCTACTTTTCCTCCTGCATTTTGTGCGCGGTTAAAAATTGGAACGTCTTGCACCGAACGAGATGCGAGATGTCTGGAAAGAAGCGAACACGCATAAAGAAAATAACGCAGCTAGGTGAAGCTACAAGTCCCTTGCAGGACA
This sequence comes from Frieseomelitta varia, assembly GCF_011392965.1. Classification (NCBI taxonomy): domain Eukaryota; kingdom Metazoa; phylum Arthropoda; class Insecta; order Hymenoptera; family Apidae; genus Frieseomelitta; species Frieseomelitta varia. Next base: position 5,576 of record NW_025109570.1, read on the forward strand.
ATCGTGTCGACACGTTTAATATATTGTGGCCACTGAGAAACTGAAGGGTTGGAAGAGCCTATATTTATGAGCAGGAAAATGGTGGTCATTTGAGGAATGTTGTTTCTCATACATAATACTGAAAAAATTCATTAATTATATTTCCAAATAAAATAATAGAAAATTAAAAAAAACGTGCGTTTGTAGAAGTCATTTTTGTTTTGTATCACTCAGTCTTTCAGTGACTACTCTGTACGAACACGTTTTTTTAATTTTTTATTATTTTATTTGGAAAATTATTTTTATTACTTTGTTTATTTTATATGTAATTTTCAGTATTGTGTATTTTTAATCTCCAAGGGATGCTCTATAACCTACAAAGAAAAAAGAAAGAAAATAAAAAAGATTGAAAATGAACAAGTTATGACTTTTTCAAACTCTTCAGTGGCCACCCTATATAGTATACATACATATATTGTATTTTCAGCAGCAAATTTTTGTTTATAATTGCAACTTTTGTTTACCGTCGTACTCGCTGCGTTTACAATTTTACAAGTTTACTAGAAATAGTACATTAACCGCTTGAACATATTGATAAACGTCTAACTTGTTCCAGTGGGGAGAGAAAACGTACGTAACGTAGAAAGAGGAGGAAATCGTGCTGCTCTCGTGAAACCGATATCTCGTCTGCAACAGCAGCGCAAAGGATTGTCCTTCACAAGAGGAACAGCCGGCGTGGAAGGTATTTGTATCTCGTTGTAAAAAGCGTATGAGAACGACCACGTCCTTCGTGCAAGTCGTTATAAAACGTTTGCGTTGTTCCAGCTCCAAGCAGCACATTCGTTGATTAATTACGTATTTTCTCTTCGCGGTACCTGGACTGAAGCTTGCATAATCTTGCGGCCGACAGCTGGCAGCAATCTCGAGAGCAAATGGTTGCTCGCCACCGTCGAGTCTAGGGACATTGGCAGTTGGCGCGTGCCTTGACCGACCACGGACCGACATCCGTGGAGGAAATCCGAACAACGGGGAATCCTTGGATGTTGAGAGGCAGTACTTGCTTTGGCAGTATATAATAGTTAAAATTGGAACGATACAGAAAAGCTGTAAAGAGGTTGGGGCAATGTGTAGCGTGTGTTTTTCTGGACGAGGTCGCAAACCCGATGTTCCAGTTCACCGGGCAGGGTGAACACATTAACTGTTGAGAAGCTAGGGTCACTAACTGTCCCCATCTACTTTTTAGCGAAATCAGTGTTAAAAAATTAAATGAGCTTGGAAAAATTAAAAGGTAAACACTCCTTGGCGCTGCTGGATTCTTCCTGGTTCCTTTCCGGAATTAGTGGCGTAGTTGGAAATGTAGCAAGTTATGTTTTGTGCGTATGTTCAAAGGACAAAGTAGCAAACCCGACGCCGAACAGAGCTCACACTAACTATTGAGAATCTAGGGTCACCATCTACTTTTTAGCGAAATCACTGTCAAAAAATTAAATGAGCTTGGAAAAATTAAAAGGACTCATCTATGGTAAATAGAGCACGCCTTGGCGCTAATGGATTTTTCCTTTCCGGAATTAGTTGGAGATGTAGGAGGCTGTGCGTTTGTTCAAAGGACAAGATATGTCGGTTCGCTGAAACAGGGTTCACACTAACTGTTGTGAGGCTGAGGGTACGGACACAAGATCTCGTTTGGAATCGTAGGCAAATATCTGAAGGAATGGCTTGCTAGCACTTGTGGCAGAGTCGCCTCGGGCGTTTGTTCCCGAGTAAAAGTGAAATGCTACCGGTCGCGTTCGCATCAAGGTCCCGGGATTTCCAAGAGCTACATAAGCGCTTGTTCGTCGGTGAGGAGAGGTCGTTTTGTCGTCGAGTCGCGAGCTTTTCGCCTCTCCTCTCGCTCCTCGAGTCGGCAACTACATCCGATGTAGTTTCCAGCGGGCAGAGCGAGCCACGTTTTCCAAGAATCTTTTATTTGAAAATTAATGGTCCGCATTGAGTTGCACAAGTCGGCGTTGGTTATCGCTCGTGAATATTTCGCAAGCGAATGTACACCTACGCGGCCGATCGCGACAAATTTCAACAACGGCAGAAGATCGACCGCAAACTTTTAACTCGTGAACGTATACCACGCGTAGGAGTATACAGTGGGGTGCAAAATTGAGTCAATAACAAAAATTTTGTTAAGAAAAATATTTTTTATCGTTAAATAAAGTATAAAAACATGAAAATAAACTTGACTATCTGATTCCTTATAGTGTTAGGAAGCTGAAGCTATTTTTTAACTCTATGGTTAGGTTTCTTCCTGGCTGAAAAAATTAAACAACATAGAATCAATTTTGCACCAGAATTTTTTCATAGTCAGATTTACAAGCTTTATCATACCTTGATATTTTGTCCATAAGTCATTTGCTTAGATAATAGCTCTAATACGTCTTGGCACACTTTCAAACAGTCTTGAGCAGAAATCAGATGGCATTTGATTCCAGAAATCGTTTTTCAACATGATCCAGACCCGAAATATACAGCGAAAAGAAGACTACTCAGGCATTTCCGATCTTAGACTGGCCTGCACGAAGCCCTAACCTAAACACCATCGAGAATCTATGGGGTATATTGAAAAAAAAATTCTAGACGCATGCAAATCTCCTCCTAGCTCAGTAGTGAAACTACATGCTCGTGTTGTAGAACAGTGGAATCAAATGCCACCTGATTTCTGCTCAAGACTGTTTGAAAGTGTGCCAAGACGTATTAGAGCTATTATCTAAGCAAATGG
>NW_025109571.1:2500-8333 GCF_011392965.1 Frieseomelitta varia
GTTTAAATAAATGCTGGCGTGAAGAAAAGTGAGTTTCGTGGACGAGCTGCGCTAATGGAGTACCAGCAATTGCCGCCGCCGCCGGTGCCGGGCGTGCTCCACCAGGCGCATCATCAACAGCATCAGCAACAGCCGGTTCAGCCGCCCCATCCTCACATCGTGGTCGCGCCTGCGCACCAACAGCAACCCCAGCAACCACCGCCGCCACCGTTGCCGCCCACCTCGCACGGCCATCAGGTGCACGCGCCACTTCCGCCCATCCACGAGGACAGCACCAGCTCGCGTTGGAGCCAGTACCAGCATCTCTGGAGGCAGCACCACGTCTACGTGAATGGTAGGGGGAAGGATTATAACGTGATTGATCGAAGATAGTATAAGGCTAACCAAGATCTCTTGACTCTCTTTTCGAGAGGAATCACTCGATCGAGGATGAGACACTTGTCTTGTTAGATTCGGCGTATCATGGGGTGGCTAAACTTTAGAAAAAGTTACTAGTTTCTTTTTCGATCGATCGTTATTCGTCGCTAAATTATTTTCACAGCAATAACTGGCGTTTAGTATAAATGGTAAATGTGTGAGAAGATATGGTAGAAAAAGGCCTGCTCTAATAAATAAGAACTTAGTTTGAATTACTTGCTCTGATAAATGGTAAGTTACTGTTAGTTGGTAAATTGCTAAGTAAGTTACTAAATACTATTTAGTAATAAATTAGTAACTTACTAAATATAGTATATTAGTATATTAGTAGTATAGTATATTTAGTACTAAATATACTATACTACTAATATACTATATTTAGTAAGTCACTAATTTATTACTAAATAACTTATTACTAAGTAACAAAGTAACTAAGTAACTTATTAAATAATAGTAACTTTAGTATTAAATAGTAACTATTTAATAAACAGTAACTATTTAGTAAGTCACTATTTAGTAACTTTAGTACTAAATAGTAACTATTTAATAAATATTAACTATTTAGTAAGTTACTAAGTTTAGTAGTAATTATTATTTAGTAAGTTACTGTTTATTTGAGTAACTTATTTAGTAAGTCACTATTTAGTAGTAACTATTTAGTTAGTAGTAACTAAATAGTGACTTACTAAATAAGTTACTCTAATAAATAGTAACTTACTAAATAATAGTAACTTGCTAAATAACTTACTTTAATAAATAGAAACTTACTAAAATATATCCTATAAAAATACTTACTATAAAAATACATAAAAATCTATGTCTATAAAGATACATATTACTCTGTAGCCATCGAGACGAGCTTTTTCTATGTTTTTCTACTCGACGGTGGAATATTTACACGATAAGAAATTATTGAAACGAAAAATCTTTCTTAATCTACTGCAATTTGGAAAAGACCGACTGTAGGTATAGTTGCTGAAAAATTTGAGGTTAGATCTTTTCGTTTTTGAAAGATTAAAGTTTGTTTGAAAACCATTTTAGATCCTTGTCAAAATGTTACCAGGAAATTCAAAAAAGACTCGACAGTGGATTATTCGACACGATGAGAAATCATTGTGACGAAAAATATTTCTTTATTTATTGCAAGTTAGATATGGCTGTTGATCTCTTAAAAATTTGAGGTTAGATTTTTCCGTTTGAAAGATTAATTGGCTTGTCTAAAATGTTGCTAGGAAATTCGAAAAGAATTCCATCTCAAAACGGATTGATGGAAAAATACACTCGGAAAATAGAATCAATGTAATAGCGAAAGATTTGCAGATTTATTGATGCGTGAAGGCGGGATTTTTGAATGGACGAAGCGCCCTCTCTGTCATTTGTTAGTCTGGCAATTTCTTTATTATTTGTTAGTCTCGCAGTTCCTTTGTCTCGTTGTTATTTGTTAGTTTCTTGGCAGTTTCTATTCGGAGATTAACATGGGGAATGCGATGTTGAGAAATTGGGAATATATTCGTTGGTTCAGGTTTCGTTGACTCGATGAACGAGTTCTTCTTTGTTGTATCTCCGATGTTTGTGAGAAAATGTCACATTTAAGATTACTCGAAGAAGTATCGAGCTTTCTGTTTCTTCACACAGAATCATCTTTACCTGTTCGATTGTGCCATTAGTCACAGGACACCCTGTATATGTATTCTCCACACATCTTTACGTGATCGACTTTTATCAAAAGCACGAAGCTAAACCTACGTTAGAACCCCGATAAAATTATTCCCATATAATATTTAAATAAATATTTTAGTAAAATATTGATAAAATATTTATTTAAATATTATAGTTTATGTTTGATATAATAATTATTATGTAATTTAAATATTATATAGTATTAAAGAAACTTAAATGTTTCTTAAAACATAAACGTAAACTTAAAATATTATATTTAATTATATATATATATATATATATAAAATACAAAATATATAATAATATAATAATAAAATATATAATAAAATTATAATAAATTATAATTTTAATTTTATTCGTTATAATTTATTATAATTTTATTATATATTTTATATAATTATAATTTATTATAAAATTATAAATATATAGATATATAAATATATAAAATATGTAATAAAATTATAATAAATTATAACGAATAAAATTAAAATAAATGAAATTACTCACGTTTCGCTCACGATGGGAATAATTTCATTTGAGTTGGAAACAACTAGATGGGGGCGTGGAACGTGTCTCTGGTATATCGACACGTGCGCATTGTGCGCTGAAAAATGTATATACGTACGTAAGTATGCGCTGAAAATGACGGTGAACATATTTTAAATACCTCGAAGTAGAAGAAAAGCAACTCGAGAAAGAAGAAAAAAGAGAGAAAAAGACAGCAGCACGATGAATCACAACGTAGATTTCGACACGTGACCAACACGACGGCGGAACTGATTTTCGTTGTTTTTCCGCCGAGTCGCCTCTGTTGCAGGAAGAGGCGATCGTCGCCTGTCGAATTGCCTTTGCCGCGAAAATTATTACGACAGTGCCCGCGGTACGCGTAACGCGAGACGAATGTTGCACGTTGGAACTACCGACGATCGAAGCATGAAAATTCCCATTAGAAATTCCATTAAAATGAAAAGAAAAAAAGGAAAACTTCGACGATACAATCTGTGCGTCGAAACTTTTCTTCCTTAAGTTTCACGTAAAGAGTTATTTAAATGCCTGAAAATACACTGGTAGCATGAAAATTTCCATCAAGAAATTCCATTAACGTGGATTCACTATAATAGTGAAATATCTACTAGAATAAAAATTATGAATCAGTCGTTTCGGCTATTTCAATATCATTGTTAAATATATTTTGATATTTTATTTTTATATTTTAATTTTATTACAACATAAAATTTTTAAACTTTTAATTTTAAACTTTTGTAATTAAATATATTTCAATATTTTATTTTTATATTTTAATTTAATTTATATACCAAATTTATTATTTTAATATTGTAATTTGTTATATACCATTATATTTTAAATCGTGCGTTAAAAATCGAAGAAGAGAAATATTTCATTCTGGAAGGTTATTCTACAGTATTCGTTCATTTTACGTTCGTGTTTTTTTCATCTATTTGTACACGCATTAGAATTATCCGAACTTGTTTTGCAACTGAAAAGTCGTAAAAGTCGTAATAATAAGAGTCGAAGAGCAAATAAAGAGTCGTAATAAGTAATAGTCGTGTAAATTCGAAAGAATTTTCTTTTTCTTTTTTTCTTTCTTTTTTTAAATTTTGGTAAATTTTCGTTTTCTTTCGCAAAGAAAAGAAAGAAGTCGACTGGAAAGTGGAAAAAGGGCAAGGCGAGACCGTGACAAAAGGAGAGAAAGAGAGAGCAGTCGCGGAGTAGAAACGCCCACCTGTTGCTTACATCAGGTTGCCTGCGCTTTATCCGCAATTATCGCGACGTGATCTATCGGCTTAGATCATACTTTAATAGAGACTTTCTCCCGTACGCTACTTCCTCCGTTTCTTTTTCTTCACGAATCAACGTAACAAGGCTAATAATCTTCGAGATTTTCCCCTTGATGTCGAACTGTCGTTCCAAAAATTGCCCAATTTGAAACTGATGATAGATGTAGAAATTAAGTAGATTAGCAGGAAGTAATGTAGTTTCGGTTTTTGAACTCGAGGATGTTCGATTTTAAACAGAGACCAACCAACATGATTTATAATAAAGCTACTTGTATTTTGATACTGTACGAAATTTTATTTTATTTAAATTATTGTCACTAGACGGCGATGTTTATTAAATTTGAACTGTTGAAATTTTATTTCATTTGATTTATATAGTTTATTTTATTTTATTTAAATTATTGTCACTAGACGGCGATGTTTATTAAATTTGAACTGTTGAAATTTTATTTCATTTGATTTATATAGTTTATTTTATTTTATTTAAATTATTGTCACTAGACGGCGATGTTTATTAAATTTGAACTGTTGAAATTTTATTTCATTTGATTTATATAGTTTACTTTATTTTATTTAGATAAATTTTATCTTGTAAAATTTAGTTTATTTAATTTATGTAGTTTATTTTATTTTATTTAGATAAATTTTATCTTATAAAATTTAGTTTATTTCATTTGTTTAATTTGTATAATTTATTTTATTTCATTTATATAATTTATTTTATTTTACTTATATAAATTTTATCTTATAAAATTTAGTTTATTTAATTTATATAATTTATTTTATTTTATTTATATAAATTTTATCTTATAAAATTTATTTTATTTTACTTATTAAATTTATATAATTTTTTTTATTTTATTTAGATAAATTTTATCTCAAAATTTAATTTATTTTATTTATTTTATTTATATATTTATATAATTTGTTTTATTTTATTTATATGAATTTTATCTTATAAAATTTAATTAATTTTATTTATTTAATTTATATAAAATTGTTTGTTAAAATTAATAGAAACGACATTAATTATGGGTACCCTTAATAATTTTATTCGCTGGACCGCGGATCATTTTCACGAACCAAACGATTAAAGAGATGGAAAGATCAAGTTCGTTAAATTAGAACTGTGATTAATATATAATGACGCGTAACGGTATCTGAAACCTGTTCCAACTTCGTAAAAGGAAATCGTACGAGAATCTACGTTTTTCTCATTTTCAGAGGTTCGAAAGAAATTTTTCAGAAGATTCAAAGAAGCTGAAGTTTCCTTTTTTAGCCTCGTCTCGAGAACGAAAGAGAGAAAGGAAGAAAGAAAGAAAACAGAGAGGGAAGAAAATGCACACGCTCGTTTCTCTCTTATCGAACCTCGTGATTTATGAAACGTCGACGAGTTTGTCGAAGCCAGTTGAATCTTGGTTTTACTTTTTTATCGGCTACGTACGTTCGTACTTTGAGTTTACGATAGATCTGTCTACAGTGTGTCGCGAGTTGAAACGAGGCTCGAGGATGGTTGAGGCGCGTATGAATCATGCGCGAACGTGTGAATTCATCTATGCACCTATCCTACTTGCGACGAAATCGACTCAAGGCTATTAACATTTGCATCCTCCCACGTTCTCCACTTCTACTACTGCTTCGTCTCTCTCTCTCTCTCTCTCTCTCTCTCTCTCTCTCTCTCTCTCTCGTCTCCTTCATTCGCGACGTTCTCTCCTTCGAAACGCGCCGCGCGAGTTTCGAGAGTCCTTTCGGACGTTGAAAAGACATTTGTTTCACTATTTTCAACTACAATAATTTTTAGCTATACAATAATTGTATGATACATTTTCTTCATTTTATATTCCACGACCAAATTATTTGAACGCTTGGAAATTTCGCTTCTTTTTTTTTTTTTTTAACGTTCAACTTACCTTTTAATTTTTATTTTTTTTTTTTTT